>NC_092092.1:64054998-64254998 GCF_045679555.1 Salvelinus alpinus
CTGCTTTTGAAATCATTGACTTCAATCACATTTTATACACACCTGAGACATGTTTGTAATACAACAGATGGTCACTTTGGTGAGAAACAGTTCTCCATCTGACTTGGCCTATGTTCAGTAGAGGGTGAATTGCCTCTGTCACTGACCAACATCTTGGCACACTGCCAGTGATTGTGGCACCATTATCAATGTTTATGGTTCTATGTGTGTGGTTGGTTGACGGTGTACACTATTTAAAGGAGCAGAGTGGCATCTCACCTCATCTTCACCAATTAGCTGCTGCATCCCATCGCTAAGCTGCCAGGCTTACACTGGGAGATACGAGATCCATGATGAATTCCTTATGTACATTGGTAAGAAACTAGCGGTCTCCTACTATTCTATATGGCGTCTGAAAGCAGTACAAAAGAATATGGTGACGGGATTGTTGAAAAAGACAGCAAAAAGCATCACATTTTTTCATACTTCTCATTTTGTATTCAAGAGAGAGCGAGAGAGAAAGAGAGAGAGAGGGTGAGAGAGAGAAAAAGAGAGAGAGATGTTATTGCCACAAGCCAGGTGATGGCTCTAACGAGTCACAAACCCGGATCCGGGATCCCCCCCATCAAAAAAGCTGACTAGCATAGCCTAGCCTAAAGCCACAGGGATATCATATAATAAAATGTTCATGAAATCACAAGTCCAAGACACCAAATGAAAGATACACATCTTGTGAATCCAGCCATCATTTCTGATTTTTAAAATGTTTTACAGGGAAGACACAATATGTATTTCTATTAGCTAACCACCATAGCAAAAGACACAACTTTTTTTTCCCACCATTTTTTTCCTGCATAGGTAGCTATCACAAATTCGACCAAATAAAGATATAAATAGTCACTAACCAAGAAACAACTTCATCAGATGACAGTCTGATAACATATTTATTGTATAGCATATGTTTTGTTCGAAAAATGTGCATATTTCAGGTATAAATCATAGTTTTACATTGCAGCCACCATCACAACTCTCACCAAAGCAACTAGAATAACTACAGAGAGCAACGCGAATTACCTAAATACTCATCATAAAACATTTATGAAAAATACACAGCGTACAGCAAATGAAAGACAAAGATCTTGTGAATCCAGCCAATATTTCAGATTCTTTGTGTTTTACAGCGAAAACACAATTTAGCATTATATTAGCTTACTACAATAGCCAACCACACAGCAGCATTGATTCATGCACGTTAGCGATAGCGAATAAACCAGCAAAAGATATTACATTTTTCACTAACCTTCTCAAAACTTCATCAGATGACAGTCCTATAACATCATATTACACAATACATATATTGTTTGTTCGAAAATGTGCATATTTAGCGGCACACATCGTGGTTATACAATGAGAATAGTAGCCAAGCTGCCAACAAAATGTCGGGAGAAATCTTGGGAGAGGCACCTAATCTAATCAATAACTAATCATAAACTTGACTAAAAAATACAGGTTGGACAGCAAATGAAAGATACATTAGTTCTTAATGCAACCGCTGTGTTAGATTTTAAAAATTAACGTTACTACGACATACAGCGTGCGTTAAAGCGAGACCGCACCGAAATTAATGGCGGAATAGTAGTTTTACATTTTTCAACAGAACAACGAATTAATATCATAAATAGTTCTTACTTTTTCTTGAGCAATCTTGTGCAAGTTGTCCTTTGTCCAGAATCATCGTTGCTTGGTTGTAGATTGTCGTCTTCAACTTAGGAATTAGCAGCAAACATTAGCTATGTGGCCCAGACGTGTCCAACTCTTCATAACGCAGCACAAAGAAAGCACAAAGAAAATTCCGAAAATCGCAATATACTGATATAAACTGATATAACTCGGTTTAAAATAACTACATTATGATGTTTTTAACACCTATATCGAATAAAATCAGAGCCGGATATATCTAAGGCCTATAACGAGAGCTTTTCAGAATGCCATCCTGAGGTCTGTCTTGCGCCATGACGAACGTTGAAAAGAGTGCACCCCAGGTTCCAAGAGCCTTTATATGGCCTCAGATCTGCCTAGCAACACCATTCCAATTCTCACTGCTTACTGACATCTAGGGGAAATCGTATGCAGTGCATGTCGACTCATAGATTACATGCAAATTAATAAACTGACCCTGGAACAGAGTGCCCGATTTCAGATTTCTCACTTACAGGAAGTTAGCTGCAACTTGAGTTCTGTTTCACTCACAGATATAGTTCAAACGGTTTTAGAAACTAGAGAGTGTTTTCTATCCAATAGTAATAATAATATGCATATTGTACGAGCAAGAATTGAGTACGAGGCAGTTTAATTTGGGAACGAATTTTTACAAAGTCGAAATGGCGCCCCCCTATTGACAAGAAGTTTTAACCATCCCGTGTATTCAAAGCATCCCGTATGACTGTACCAATGTATAATCTTCAACAATTCTATTTTAGCCAACACTATAAACTGTATGATGCCTTCTTACCCTCTTCTCTCTGCTCCCTTCCACCCAGTGTTTAACTGCCGGTGGAGAGAATGGAACAGTGGAATCAGCAAGAGGATCTGTCTAACCAGTCTCTACCCACAACAACTGGGTGCTGCCTTAAAGAATACACTTTGCTATAAAACCTGACCCAATCCTTTTGTTCATTTTACCTTGTATGTCAAGTCAGATATTGACAATATGCTTGTAAACCAGTGGTGAAAATTACATTGAATATCAATCTCACTATAAGCCTAACACACCAGATATAACTGATCACTATCATCAATCAAGAAGATTAGAGGAATCAGGTACAAATCCTGGTCAATGCTGGTATAATGTACAGTAGGTTCGATGACTGTATTGTAGGCCAGTTGTGTTCGTTCAGTATGTACTGTATGTCACACATATTTTTGGAACATTTTGCAAGTAAGCCAACAGTAGTGAAGAGGGCACGACAAAAGCTATTCTCTCTCAGGAGACTGAAAGTATTTGGCATGGGTCCTCAGATTCTCGTGAAGAGACATCCGTGGTAGACCTGATCACCGACAACGATGAGACAGCCTATAGGGAGGAGGTCAGAGACCTGGTCGTGTGGTGCCAGGACAACAACTTCTCCCTCAATGTGATCAAGACAAAGGAGATGATTGTGGACTACAGGAAAAGGAGGACCGATCTCGCCCGCATTCTCATCGACGGGGCTGTAGTGGAGCAGGTTGAGAGCTTCAAGTTCCTTATTCACATCACCAACAAACTATCATGGTCCAAATACATCAAGACAGTCATGAAGAGGGAATGACAAAGCCTATTACCCCTCAGGAGACTGAAAAGATCTGGCGTGGGTCCTCAGATCCTCAAAAGGTTTTACAGCTGCACCATCGAGAGCATCCGGACTGGTTGCATCACTGGATGGTATGGCAACTGCTCGGCCTCCGACCGCAAGGCACAACAGAGGGTAGTGAATACGGCCCAGTACATCACCAGGGCCAAGCTTCCTGCCATCCAGTACCTCTATACCAGGCGGTGCCTGGCTATTTAATCATTTGTTATTCTTATCTCTTACTTTTTTTTGGTATGTTCTTAAAACTGCATTGTTGGTTAAGGGCTTAAGGGCGTGAAAGTAAGCATTTCACTGTAAGGTCTACACCTGTTGTATTCGGCGCATGTGACAAATACATTTGATTTGATAGTTCATGCTTTAGTACCTCCATCAATGTCATTGTGGAGGAAAAGTGGGCCACCATTTTTGTCAGCACTTACTGGGATTTTGAGGTTGAGAACTCTGGGCCATGCATAATGCAGCATCATAATGCCATTGCCATGACAACATACCTAACAATCCAGATGTTGCAGGAATGAATTCCGTTTCTTGATCACTTGCTGCTGGACACTTGGTGAGATATCAACATCAATATTGAGAGAACAGCATTGTTTTACAAAGTATCTTGAGAGATTGACAAAATCGCATCTGCCATCAGTGTGCATATTCAATCTCTTCATCATTTAGAATTGTAGTATTTATAAGGATCCACAATTAGCGGCTGCCTATAGGCAGTGGCTACTCTTCCTGGGGTCCAAACAGGAAACAACACAACAATTCAAATATACACCACCGTTCAAAAGTTTGGGGTCACTTAGAAATGTCCTTGTTTTTGAAAGAAAAGCTCATTTTTTGTCCATTAAAATAACATAAAATGTATCAGAAATACAGTGTAGACATTGTTAATGTTGTAAATGACTTGTAGCTGGAAACTGCTGATTTTTTATGGAATATCTACATAGGCGTACAGAGGCCCATTATCAGCAACCATCACTCCTGTGTTCCAATGGCACGTTGTGTTAGCTAATCCAAGTTTATCATTTTAAAAGGCTAAGTTGTCATTAGAAAACCCTTTTGCAATTATGTTAGCACAGCTGAAAACTGTTGTGCTGATTAAAGAAGCAATACAACTGGCCTTCTTTAGACTAGTTGAGTATCAGGAGCATCAGCATTTGTGGGTTTGATTACAGGCTCAAAATGGCCAGAAACAAATAACTTTCTTCTGAAACTCCTCTGTCTATACTTGTTCTGAGAAATGAAGGCTATTCCATGCAAAAAATTGTCAAGAAACGGAAGTTCTCGTACAACACTGTGTACTACTCCCTTTACAGAACAGCGCAAACTGGCTCTAACCAGAATAGAATGAGAAGTGTGAGGCCCCGGTGCACAACAGAGCAAAAGGACAAGTACATAAGAGTGTTTAGTTTGAGAAACAGACGACTCACAAGTCCTCAACTGGCAGCTTCATTAAAAAATACCCGCAAAACACCAGTCACAATGTCAACAGTAAAGAGGCGACTCCGGGATGCTGGCCTCCTAGGCAGACTTCCTCTGTCCAGTGTCTGTGTTCTTTTGCCCATCGTAATCTTTTATTTTTATTGGCCAATCTGAGATATGGCTTTTTCTTTGCAACACTGCCTAGAAGGCCAGCATCCCGCAGTAACCTCTTCACTGTTGACGTTGAGACTGTTTTTTGCTGGTACTATTTAATGAAGCTATCTGACATAGCTCTGTCCGGACTTAGCTTTCAGGACGGCCTCTCGGCCGGACCAATCTATCTGGCCGGATGGACCTGACCGGATAGCTACGTCTGGCCTACCAGATAGCTAGGTCCAGCCGGACATATCTATCTGGCTGGCTGGACTTAGCTATCTGGCAGGCCGGCTGGACAAAGCTATCTGGCCAACCGGAATCGGTCCACTGGGTTATCTTGGGCATTTTCCTGATCATTGTGTCAGACTCGTCCTCTCTTCTCGACTGACAATGCAGGTTCTTTCTCCTCATTTTTGTCAGGATCAATTTCAAGTTCACTATCAATCAACTACATTTGTATTTCCTGTACTTGACCCAAAGGTGAAAGCACTTGACTTGTATTTTCTCAGCCGGTTTGGGTATGCACCTCACGCCCTTCTTTCTGCCCGCTTCTTCTCACTATCCTAACTCTCCCTCGCCCTGTCCTCTGACAAGATGACTTCCATCTCCATGTGGGACTTCAGGAAACTCAGTATCGAGCCACCCGCTGCTGGAAACATAAGGAGCATATCTTGTAAATTAGCGAGAGGGTGAAAGGGTAGCATTTGTAGCACAATGGGTACTGTATCCACACAACTACGTTTTGAATAACTGAGCATCAGGCAGACATATGATACCTCCTCCTCAGTTACTCATACATTTTCTGGAGCATAGGATTACAATAAATAGAATGGACATGTTCTCTCTGATCATGGCAATTTTCCATGGGATTGCAATAGTCTGGCCTGCTTTGTCTGTACTACTTCTAATTCTATGGGTGGCATATGAGAACTATGAGCTTTCAAATAAGCATCATTGAACATTCCCATGTCATCATTGAGTTTGTATTGAATACTAAACATTAAATGCCTGTGGTACACCCAATATTGCCACCAGGGAATTTGTAACACTCATCATGCAGGCTTCATGTTGTGTATGTTGGTGGTCATATTGAGTACTATACACTCCTAGAGAAAAGGTCTCCATAGGATAACTTTGTCCAGAACAATCGTCTTTTGGTTGAAAGATGTCCTCTACTCCTGTAGAAATTAGCTGCTAACGCCGATGTACCGGAGAGGTGCCCAACTCGTGATAACGCCTGACAAAGAAACTCCAGAAAATCGCAATAAACTGATATAAACTGCTATAAGTCAGTTTAAATTAACTACCTTATGAAGTTTTTAAGACAAAAAACTAATTAAATCAGAGCCGGAGATATAGAACTGCTAAACCGAAAGCTTTTCAGGACGCCATGCTGGTGTCCCTGCTGCGTCAGGCCCCGCGTCGAAAAGGTCGGTCCTTCCGTTCCAAGAGCCTTTATACTCCCCCAGATGGTGCTATCCACTCCATTCAAAGTCTCACCGCTTACTGACATCTAGGGGAAGGCGTATGCAGTGCATGTAGCCCCATAGCTTACAAGGGAATTTATAAACCGACCCTGGAACAGAGACCTCGATTTCAGAAATCTCACTTCTTGACAGGAAGTGTGCTGCAGAATGAGTTCTGTTTCACTCAGAGAAATAATTCAAACGGTTTTAGAAACTAGAGAGTGTTTTCTATCCAATAGTAATAATAATATGCATATTGTACGAGCAAGAATTGAGTACGAGGCAGTTTAATTTGGGAACGAAAATTCTACAAAGTGTAAACAGCACCCCCTATTGAGAAAATGTTTTAAGGTTCTAGAGAGGACCTTTTTTTCTAAGAGTGTAGATCATCCTAGTATACACTACCTACCGGTCAAAAGTTTTAGAACACCTACTCATTCAAGGGTTTTCTTTATTTTTACTATTTTCTACATTTTAGAATAGCAGTGAAGACATCAGAACTATGAAATAACACATATGGAATCATGTAGTAACCAAAAAAGTGTTAAAAATATTTTTATTTTATTTTTTTATTTCACCTTTATTATATTTTACATTACGGATTCCTCAAATAGCCACCCTTTGCCTTGATGACAGAATTGCACACCCTGGCATTCTCTGAAATAGATTAATGAGGTAGTCACCTGGAATGCATTTCAATTAACAGACTTAAGGGTTTGAGCCAATCATTTGTGTTGTGACAAGGTAGGGGGTATACAGAAGATAGCCCTATTTGGTAAAAGACCAAGTCCATATTATTGCAAGAACAGCTCAAATAAGCAAATAGAAACGACAGTCCATCATTACTTTAAGATTTGAAGGTCATTCAAAATCGGAAAATGTCAAGAACTTTTAAAGTTTCTTCAAGTGCAGTCGCAAAAAACATCAAGCGCTATGATGAAACTGGCTCTCATGAGGATCTCCACAGGAATGGAAGACCCAGAGTTACCTCTGATGCAGAGGATCAGTTCATTAGAGTTACCAGCCTCAGCAATTGCAGCCCAAAGAAATGCTTCACAAAGTTCAAGTAATTTATGTAGTTCTGTCCTTGAGCTGTTCTTGTCTATTGACATTCTGTATTATGTTTCATGTTTTGTGTGGACCCCAGGAAGAGCAGCTGCTGCTTTGCAACAGCTAATGGGGATCCTAATAAAATACCAAATTCCAAATACCAAACAGACACATCTCAACATCCACGGTTCAGGGGAAACTGTGTGAATCAGGCCTTCATGGTCGAATTGCTGCAAAGAAACCACTACAAAAGGACACCAATAATAAGAAGAGACTTGCTTAGGCCAAGAAACACGAGCAATGGACATTAGACAGGTGGAAATTTGTCCATTGGTCTGGAGTCCAAATGGGAATGTCTTTGTGAGATGCGGTATGGATGAACGGAGGATCTACCCATGTGTATTTCCCACCGTGAAGCATGGAGGAGGAGGTGTTATGGAGTAGGTGTGCTTTGCTGGTGACACTGTCTGTGATTTATTTAGAATTCAAGGCGTACTTAACCAGCATGGCTACCACAGCATTCTGCAGCGATGCGCCATCACATCTGGTTTGGGCTTAGTGGGACTATCATTTGTTTTTCAACAGGACAATGACCCAACACCACTCCAGGCTGTGTAAGGGCTATTCGACCAAGAATTAGAGTGACGGAGTGCTGCATCAGATGACCTGATCTCCACAATCCCCTGACCTCAACCAAATTGAGATGGTTTGGAATGAGTCGGACTGCAGAGTGAAGGAAAAGCAGGCAACAAGTGCTCAGCATATGTGGGAACTCCTTCAAGACTGTTGGAAAAGCATTCCAGGGGAAGTTGGTTGAGAGAATGCCAAGTGTGTTCAAAGCTGTCATCAAGGCAAAGGGTGGTTAATTGAATAATCTCAAATAAAAATATATTTAGATTTGTTTAACACTTTTTGGGTTACTACATGATTCCATATGCGTTATTTCATAGTTTTGATGTCTTCAGAAAGCCCTTGAATGATTAAGTGTTCTAAAACTTTTGACATTGTCATCAAACGTTTGTTTTCATATTGGTTTCTAGGCCAAGATTATCTTTATTATCAATACTGACTCGGGAGCCTACCACTGAAAAGGATGGACCAGATCCATATAATGAAATACATGGCTCTGGGAGAGACTATCTATCCACCACGGGGTGTTACGTAAGCAATACTATTGAAATGTGCAGTGTATCTGCACAAACTTGTTCTGAATGACTCAATCACATCCGATATGACATTTCTTAAAGCAACAGCAACCCAATAGTGAATAGCACAGGTGAAATCCACTTTTCTGAACACTTGAGTACCTGACTGTTTCTGCGTGCAGCAACTTTATGTCATTGCATTGGCAATAGAACGACAAGTTGCCATGACTGGCATGTGCTCTACATACTTCCTCTTGGAGTCTTTGTGCTGCTGTCAGTGAGGCCTGTGTGTGGAGGGAGGGAATGAGGCAGTTTTGTCAGTGAGTCACTGAACATTGCATGATAAAAAAGAAAGAATTCTTTCAAAAGAAGGAGAATACCACACCTCTCTAGAGTTCCTGTCTGTTCTCTGCTGTCTCTGGTCAGTTCTTCACCACCATGGCATTCTCTGGGACGTATGAGCTTGAAAGTCAAGAGAATTACGATGAGTTTCTGGAGGCAATTGGTAAGTCAAACTCTAAAAGATTTGTTTATGTGTTTAATGTGTTTGAGTCAAACTAAAAGGTTTTAATTAGATGTGTATGTCATTAACCTTAATCTTTCCCCCATTAATCTTTCCCACCGTGCACTACCATAGCTATACCCCTAACCACAACCCTAATTCTAATCCTAACAATGACCCTAACTCTAATCCTAACACTAGCCGCAACTATCAGTCTAATCCTAACGCTAACCCATTTCTTACCTATCCTTACCCAACCCCAACCTTAACATGTAACCCTTACCGTACCCTCTGTACTTTTCCCCCAGGGTTTTCCAATGCCAAGACTGACTTCAAAGTGATAACAGAAGTGCTTCAGGAGGGGGATGATTTTACCTGGTCACAGATTATTCCCAACTGGACCTTGACTAACAAGTTCACCCTCGGAAAGGAGTGTGAGCTAGAGAGCATGCTACGCTCCAAGTTCGTGGTGAGTGAATAAATGAATGAATAAATGAATGAATGTGCTCTTTAAACTCATGGAATTGTATTCAAAGAGATACAGCGTATGTACTGTACTTTCCATCGGAATGTGATTCACGTGCTGAACTCTTTTTCCCTCTTAGACCACCGTCACCATGGAAGGAGGCAAGATAATTATTCCGTTCCCCCAGTATCATTTCACTGCTGAGATCAGTGGGGACAAGCTGATCATGGTAGGAGAAAGAGACTGAGACAGAGAGAAAGAAAGAGAGTGATTGAGTTAGTGAGTTATTCAAGTAAAGAGACATATGAAGAGGGAGACTGTTGTTTATACTATATGTGACATAGTGTACAACAGAATGGATGTTTTAATTCCAATACTCTGATAAACCCTCTCTCCGTGTTCTTTTCTCCTTTCTCCGTTATACAGCTCTGTACAACCTCCGGGGAGAAGGGTGTGACCATGAAGAGAATCAACAAGAGGATCTGACATCAAAAATGTAACTTGTTGAGGCAGAGCTCTTGTGTGTGTGCTGTTACTGGTAGCCTTGTCCCCGCTACCTCATAAACTACCCGCATGTTACTGGTTCACCTCCAGAAACATCTGGATGACTCATACCAGCTGGATCACCCTTCCAGTACATTTCCAGCAACGGTCCCCTGTCCATCTTTAATTTAAAGAGAGATATACCAAACAATCTATGCAACTTCCTGGTATTCAATGTTTGAAGTGTGTCAATGGAATCCATGAACTACCTTCACGCGAATAAAGTAATGTCTTATTTCTTTGTACCAGCTGATAATGTAAGATAAAAGTAAAATGAACATGCAAGAGAACACCAGACTTGTTGCAAAGGCAGCTTTCTTTGTTATAGAATCATCCTGAGCGCCGCTGTTGCAGTAGAGTAACAGTTGCAGTCTGTCTCCCCCTACTGCATATTAGGAAACAGTGCAGATGTGTTTCTAGCTCAATAAGGCTTAGTGAAGAGACAGGCAGCATTGGGCCCTCTTGGGGTTTCTCTTCAATGGATGTGGAGCCGTTCACTCCGCGGGCTTGGAGATCTGGAGGGTCAGACAGAAGGCCGATCTACGCCATCTCATTACATTTGGGGAATCATAACATAACTAACCTCACTGCCTTCCTCAGCCATGTTCTTAGATAACCCTTGTAAACGATAGAGGTTATATCATCATATAGGTCCATTTTCTACATCTGGTTTAGATTTGTATTTTATTTCTTACTAGAGTCCTATTGTCATATTATCTTTGGTGCATTGTGATTATTATTATATACTGACAAACACACATCTACTGAGGAATACAATAATGACAACACATATTCTCTCTCTGTACTACGAGGTAACACCTTTGCGATCTAACATCTTCGTTGAACGTACAGTTGTTTTTACATTGTATAATTCCGATACATCATGAGGTGGTTCTTACCAAGTAACTCCGTGAACTTATCGACATTTCCCTGGCTCTCCATCTCATAGGTCCCGCTGAAGGCCATGGCCGTGCTGCGGTGTGGAGCGATGAGAAGAAGACGATGACGGCGAGGTGCTCAGAGCAGACAAGCAACTAGGAGTGCCACTCTGCTTCCTTAAATACACCACCACCAACCCCCTGTTGACAGTCGCCCCAGTTCCCTTCCCTCCCATGATCACACACCCTTCACCTTTCAGTTCCTACAACGCAAATATGTAATAAAATTGATATTAAAATGGATAAACCTGTACGATCTTATTCAAAGTGATTTTAAGGTCCTCACTGTAGGATTTTGAATCTCTATTTCAAACCTTCATGCTGGCCTCCTGAGTGGCGCAGTGGTCTAAGGTACTGCGTCGCAGTGCTAGCTGTGCCACTAGAGATTCTGGGTTCGAGTCCAGGCTCTGTCGCGACTGGGAGACCAATGGGGCGCACAGCGGCGTGAGGGTTTGGCTGGCAGGGATGTCCTTGTCCCATTGCGCACTAGTGACTCCTGTGGTGGGCTGGGCGCAGTGCATGATGACACGGTCTCCAGGTGCACGGTGTTTCCTCCGGCACATTGGTGCAGCTGGCTTCCGTGTTAAGACGGCATTGTGTCAAGAAGCAGTGCGGCTTGGTTGGAGTGTGTCACAGGATGCACAGCTAATCTGCTAGTCACTGGCAGTTAGATGATGAATCCAATCCAGATTTTTGCTTCAAACAAAGCAGGGCACATTTCTCAGACAGTCACCCAGAACAGCACCTCTCTCTACAGAGAAACGCACCTCTCTCTACAGAGAACACCACCTCTCTCTACAGAGAACACCACCTCTCTCTACAGAGAACACCCCCTCTCTCTACAGAGAAAAGCACCTCTCTCTACAGAGAAACGCACCTCTCTCTACAGAGAACACCACCTCTCTCTACAGAGAACAGCGCCTCTCTCTACAGAGAACACCACCTCTCTCTACAGAGAACACCACCTCTCTCTACAGAGAACACCACCTCTCTCTACAGAGAACACCCCCTCTCTTTACAGAGAAAAGCACCTCTCTCTACAGAGAACACCTCCTCTCTCTACAGAGAACACCCCCTCTCTCTACAGAGAACACCCCCTCTCTCTACAGAGAAAAGCACCTCTCTCTACAGAGAACACCACCTCTCTCTACAGAGAACACCACCTCTCTCTACAGAGAACACCTCCTCTCTCTCTACAGAGAACACCCCCTCTCTCTACAGAGAAAAGCACCTCTCTCTACAGAGAACACCACCTCTCTCTACAGAGAACACCACCTCTCTCTACAGAGAACACCTCCTCTCTCTCTACAGAGAACACCACCTCTCTCCTCAGAGAACAACTCCTCTCTCTCTACAGAGAACACCACCTCTCTCCTCAGAGAACACCTCCTCTCTCTCTACAGAGAACACCTCCTCTCTCTCTACAGAGAATACCACCTCTCTCTACAGAGAACACCATCTCTCTCTAAAGCCCTCTACTCTGACCTCCCCTTATGTCATTCAGTGGCAGATATGAGATGAAGATTCAGAAGAACCAAGTGGTGTTCCTCAAGCACTTTGGTCAGTACCAAACCTATCATTTTCAATGAGGTTTAGTAGACATAAATGATGTTCAAAAACAGAAAACAACATTTGGACAAGTTATTCTATGTAAACCTCTGTTGGAACGAGCTAAACTAACATTTTATATAACGTGTATTTGATAATTGATTTCACAGAATGTTGACCTCAATCGTTGTCTTCCACCATTTCCTCAACTTTTCCCCAGGGATTGTACGTGATGATGCAGTAAAGACAGACATCAAGGCGGTGACAGATAGTCCAGCATGGAAATGACTTTGTCTGGACCAAGTTCCTTCCCTCTAGGGCCTGGACCCTGTCTGTTCGCTTATCCTTCTCATGCGCACCACAACCCCTGGAAAGAATGGTGTGACCATGAAGAAAATCAGTACGAGGTTCTAGAAATGACCTTCCACTGTTCCACCACCATGACCTGAGAGGTAGCGAGACCAATTCAAGACCAAGACCTGAGAGGTAGCGAGACCAATTCAAGACCAAGACCCGAGAGGTAGTGAGACCAATTCAAGACCTGAGAGGTAGTGAGACCAATTCAAGACCAAGACCTGAGAGGTAGTGAGACCAATTCAAGACCTGAGAGGTAGTGAGACCAATTCAAGACCATGACCTGAGAGGTAGTGAGACCAATTCAAGACCAAGACCTGAGAGGTAGCGAGACCAATTCAAGACCAAGACCTGAGAGGTAGTGAGACCATTTCAACACCAAGACCTGAGAGGTAGTGAGACCAATTCAAGACCAAGACCTGAGAGGTAGTGAGACCAATTCAAGACCAAGACCTGAGAGGTAGTGAGACCAATTCAAGACCAAGACCTGAGAGGTAGCGAGACCAATTCAAGACCAAGACCTTGAGAGGTAGTGAGACCAATTCAAGATCATGACCTGAGAGGTAGTGAGACCATTTCAACACCAAGACCTGAGAGGTAGTGAGACCAATTCAAGACCAAGACCTGAGAGGTAGTGAGACCAATTCAAGACCATGACTGTAATTGTGTAAAATTGTCATCATAATAAGACTTAAAATGTCCAGTATTTCTGTGTTGATATTTCAGAAGAACATATTGATTCTTTAGACATTCTGAATGGTGAATAAATACATGCTGATGGCAAGTAGAGCGACTCCACACATATGTACTATCCCAAACACAGTGGGGAACAATAAGGGCCCTCTACACTTTCAGAGAAAGGCCAACGATTTGATCGCCTCAGTTTTTGTTAGAAAGGAAAAGGTTAAAATGAAGAGAAAAAAAAGATCCAATCAGGATTTTTCTCTGGTGGTCTCGGGGGAGATACATCTGGCTAGCTAAGTCAGCCATTGGCTAGGCTATCATAAGCTTGATAGAAGGCATCTGCCATTCAATTGTAATAGGGCAACATTTTTGAGTGACAGTGGAATCAGCCAATCACATTAACTTGTAATGGCCAACAGGTCACTGTGCAATAGTGAGCACTAGTTTTCCCACGGTCTTGCTAGCTTTTGCTGTAGGCTAGTTTGCAGCGGCTGCAGCGGGTGTTATCAAAGAGGATGTTGTTGCTAATTTGTTAGCTTCTCCCTTTTAAAGAATAACTTTCAGCAAGAAGTTACATTTCAAATGATCATCATCTGGTGAGTGGAACTGTGTTTTTATTGCAGCTCGCATGCTGTTGTTGGCCATCTCTTTGAAAATATCTTATGTCATGCATTTAAACTTTAGATCACCAGTTATTTGTGTGCTAAACGTTAAACCTAGGTCCAATAGGTTCACCACTGTACTAACCTGTCACACACTGAAGACCTAGGTCCAATAGGTTCACCACTGTACTAACCTGTCACACACTGAAGGTCCAATAGGTTCACCACTGTACTAACCTGTCACACACTGAAGGTCCAATAGGTTCACCACTGTACTAACCTGTCACACACTGAAGGTCCAATAGGTTCACCACTGTACTAGCCTGTCACACACTGAAGACCTAGGTCCAATAGGTCCACCACTGTACTAACCTGTCACACACTGAAGACTTAGGTCCAATAGGTTCACCACTGTACTAACCTGTCACACACTGAAGGTCCAATAGGTTCACCACTGTACTAACCTGTCACACACTGAAGACCTGGGTCCAATAGGTTCACCACTGTACTAACCTATCACACACTGAAGACCGAGGTCCAATAGGTTTACCACTGTACTAACCTGTCACACACTGAAGGTCCAATAGGTTCACCACTGTACTAGCCTGTCACACACTGAAGGTCCAATAGGTTCACCACTGTACTAACCTGTCACACACTGAAGGTCCAATAGGTTCACCACTGTACTAACCTGTCACACACTGAAGGCCTAGGTCCAATAGGTTCACCACTGTACTAACCTGTCACACACTGAAGGTCCAATAGGTTCACCACTGTACTAACCTATCACACACACTGAAGACCTAGGTCCAATAGGTTCACCACTGTACTAACCTATCACACACTGAAGACCGAGGTCCAATAGGTTTACCACTGTACTAACCTGTCACACACTGAAGGTCCAATAGGTTCACCACTGTACTAGCCTGTCACACACTGAAGGTCCAATAGGTTCACCACTGTACTAACCTGTCACACACTGAAGGTCCAATAGGTTCACCACTGTACTAACATGTCACACACTGAAGACCTAGGTCCAATAGGTTCACCACTGTACTAACCTATCACACACTGAAGGTCCAATAGGTTCACCACTGTACTAACCTGTCACACACTAAAGGTCCAAAAGGTTCACCACCATACTAACCTGTCACACACTGAATGTCTATAGGTTCACCACTGTACTAACCTGTCAAACACTGAAGACCTGGGTCCAATAGGTTCACCACTGTACTAACCTGTCACACACTGAAGGTCCAATAGGTTCACCACTGTACTAACCTGTCACACACTGAAGACCTGGGTCCAATAGGTTCACCACTGTACTAACATGTCACACACTGAAGACCTGGGTCCAATAGGTTCACCACTGTACTAACATGTCACACACTGAAGGTCCAATAGGTTCACCACTGTACTAACCTGTCACACACTGAAGGTCCAATAGGTTCACCACTGTACTAACCTGTCACACACTGAAGGTCCAATAGGTTCACCACTGTACTAACCTGTCACACACTGAAGGTCCAATAGGTTCACCACTGTACTAACCTGTCACACACTGAAGACCTAGGTCCAATAGGTTCACCACTGTACTAACCTATCACACACTGAAGGTCCAATAGGTTCACCACTGTACTAACCTGTCACACACTGAAGGCCTAGGTCCAATAGGTTCACCACTGTACTAACCTGTCACACACTGAAGGTCCAATAGGTTCACCACTGTACTAACCTATCACACACACTGAAGACCTAGGTCCAATGGGTTCACCACTGTACTAACCTGTCACACACTGAAGACCTGGGTCCAATAGGTTCACCACTGTACTAACATGTCACACACTGAAGGTCCAATAGGTTCACCACTGTACTAACCTGTCACACACTGAAGGTCCAATAGGTTCACCACTGTACTAACCTATCACACACACTGAAGACCTAGGTCCAATGGGTTCACCACTGTACTAACCTGTCACACACTGAAGGTCCAATAGGTTCACCACTGTACTAACCTATCACACACACTGAAGACCTAGGTCCAATGGGTTCACCACTGTACTAACCTGTCACACACTGAAGGCCTAGGTCCAATAGGTTCACCACTGTACTAACCTGTCACACACTGAAGGTCCAAAAGGTTCACCACCATACTAACCTGTCACACACTGAAGGTCCAATAGGTTCACCACTGTACTAACCTGTCACACACTGAAGGTCCAATAGGTTCACCACTGTACTAACCTGTCACACACTGAAGGTCCAATAGGTTCACCACTATACTAACCTGTCACACACTGAAGACCTGGGTCCAATAGGTTCACCCCTGTACTAACCTGTCACACACTGAAGGTCCAATAGGTTCACCACTGTACTAACCTGTCACACACGGAAGGCCTGGGTCCAATAGGTTCACCACTGTACTAACCTGTCACACACTGAAGGTCCAATAGGTTCACCACTGTACTAACCTGTCACACTGAAGGTCCAATAGGTTCACCACTATACTAACCTGTCACACACTGAAGGTCCAATAGGTTCACCACTATACTAACCTGTCACACACTGAAGGTCCACTAGGTTCACCACTGTACTAACCTGTCACACACTGAAGGTCCAATAGGTTCACCACTGTACTAACCTGTCACACACTGAAGGTCCACTAGGTTCACCACTGTACTAACCTGTCACACACTGAAGGTCCAATAGGTTCACCACTATACTAACCTGTCACACACTGAAGGTCCACTAGGTTCACCACTATACTAACCTGTCACACACTGAAGGTCCACTAGGTTCACCACTGTACTAACCTGTCACACACTGAAGGTCCAATAGGTTCACCACTGTACTAACCTGTCACACACTGAAGACCTAGGTCCAATAGGTTCGCCACTGCTAAGACATGCCTATAATAGATATAAGGACTGTTACACTTTCACCCTGTCTCCCCTTTACTAATAGTAAGCGCCCAACTTTCCAACAATTTCCCCAACTCTTCACTATCAGAGAGTCAAGGCAATTCTTCAATGACAGTATAGGACAGTAATGTTACGAGTTAAGTAGAAATCCCAGCTTTCTATAGGCCATAAGATATTGTTTCAAGAAAGGAGTGTATATATTTGTCCTGGCGAAGGCTTTTATGCGCTGACTAAATGGAAGTTGATTATGAGTTTTTTACTCTGCAGGTCTTGGGAACACCAAGTCAAGACAGAGTAAAAATGTAACCGACACGAGATACTCAATATGTGGTTTCGAGACCCGACTCGAGTACTACAAAACTGGCCAAATGTAACCGAACGTTGTCGACCAAAGCGTGCTCCTTCGCAATCAGCTGGAAGTGCTTGTGAAATTTGCCAACTGATTGCATGGGACAAGGTTTGGTCTGTTCTTTGGTTAAAATCAGAAATACTAAGTGACATACAGACCAACGTACTGAAAGTTGGGTTAATAACACTAGTCTGCGGATATTTGGTCTCAGATTACCTCCAACAGTACTTCAGGACAAAATCAGCAGACAACAGGTAAAGTACGTTCAAATTAAGTTAATTCAACAGTCTGACTTGTGATGGGACTGTTCACATAAAGTGAGCCTACTTTTAGAGACAAGAGAGGAGTCTTCCACTCTTGGATTCATAGAGGTTAGGGTTGGCTTAGATTGTTGACAACATGTAAACTATATTTTGTCTCCAATGTTTATTAAAAACAAAGACATTTGCTAAATGAGCAATTGTCTCTCAAATACATCATTACAGTTGTTGGTTAGCTAGTTAACGAATTTTAGCCATATTAGCATTGACATGAAGTCAGTCAAAACATCTCAAAGCAAGACATGGTATCAAGAACAAGATGAAACTAGCTGAAACGATTCCCCACATGGCAGTTTCTTGTCGTTGTTGCTAGTTATCTGGCCATTCAGAATCAAAACAACTCACATACTAATCTAGTGCCCCATTGAAGCCTGCACATCATTTTTGTGATGTTGTCAGCTAATCCATTATTATCACTTTGGAAACATACTTGTTTTCTCCACTAGACGGTGCCACTAGATTACTTCATGATAGTGAGAGGGAAAATAGATTATACCCTATTATAAACTGGGTGGTTTGAGCCCTGAATGCTGATTGGCTGACAGCCGTGGTATATCAGACCGTATACCACGGGTATGACAAAACATTTGTTTTTACTCTTATAATTACATTGGTAACCAGTTTATAAAATCAATAAGGCACTTCGGGGGGTTTGTGATATATGGCCAATATAACACGGCTAAAACTGTATCCAGGCACTCCGCGTTGCGTCTTGGTTAAGAACAGCCTTTAGCCGAATACCACACCTCATCAGGCGTTATTGCTTAATTCTAATTTGTTCCCAGTAGTCATACTAATTAAATCAAGCGATTAACAATTCATTGTCCTTCTGGCTTCCTCTGCTATAGACACAATTACTGCACCCAACCCTCAGCCACCCGACCCCCTAATGGTAATTCAATTAAACAACGCCATCACCTCTTTTATGTAGGGCTATGGGGTAAAGCAATTACTGCAATTTGTTAAAAGTCCACATTTTTCAGACAGCAGTTTCCTCTTTAAACAGCAAATATCCCTTCATGATTCCTTTGGCCTAGGTGGAGGCAAATTGAGATTTCATGTTCTTCATGAGAAAACTATCATGTTGTCAAGTTAGTGTTGTCACGGCCGTGAAAAGAAGAGGACCAAGGATATATTGAAGCAACATCTCAAGACATCAATCTGGAAGTTAAAGCTTGGTCGCAAATGGGTCTTCCCCATTTGTTGTGGCAAAATGGCTTAAGGACAACAAAGTCAGGGTACTGGAGTGGCCATCACAAAGCCCTGACCTCAATCCCATAGGAAATGTATGGGCAGAACTGAAAAAGCGTGTGCGAGCAAGGAGGCCTACAAACCTGACTCAGTTACACCAGCTCTGTCAGGAAGATCAGACTGTTAAACAGCCACCACTAACATTTAGCGGCCGCTGCCAACATACTGACTCAACTCCAGCCACTTTAAAAATGGGAATTGATGGAAATTATGTAAAAATGTACCACTAGCCACTTTAAACAATGCCACTTAATATAATGTTTACATACCCTACATTACCCATCTCATATGTATATACTGTACTCTATATCATCTACTGCATCTTGCCATCTTTATGTAATACATGTACCACTAGCCACTTTAAACTATGCCACTTTATGTTTACATACCCTACAGTACTCATCTCATATGTATATACCGTACTCTATACCATCTACTGCATCTTGCCTATGCCGTTCTGTACCACCACTCATTCATATATCTTTATGTACATATTCTTTATCCCTTTACACTTGTGTGTGTATAAGGTAGTAGTTGTGGAATTGTTAGGTTAGATTACTTGTTGGTTATTACTGCATTGTCGGAACTAGAAGCACAAGCATTTCGCTACACTCGCATTAACATCTGCTAACCATGTGTATGTGACTAATAAAATTTGATTTGATTTGATTTGATTTGATTTGAGGAATGGGCCAAAATTCACCCAACTCATTGTGGGAAGCTTGTGGAAGGCTACCCGAAACGTTTGATTCAAGTTAAACAATTTAAAGGCAATGCTACCAAATACTAATTGTGTATGTAAACTTCTGACCCACTGGGAATGTGATGAAAGAAACAAAAGCTGAAATAAATAATTTTCTCTACTATTATTCTGCCATTTCACATTCTTAAAATAAAGTGGGGATCCTAACTGACCTAAGACAGGGATATTTTTTTTTACAAGCAATGTAATTTTCCGACTTCAAACGTACATATCTCTACATATACAGTTGAAGTCGGAAGTTTACATACACCTTAGCCAAATACATTTAAACTCAGTTTTTCACAATTACTGACATTTAATCCTAGTAAAAATTCCCTGTCTTAGGTCAGTTAGGATCACCACTTTATTTTATTTTATCTCTACATATATAGACCTACAGGTACCAAGTTATCTCTACATATATAGACCTACATGTACTGTACCTACATGTCTCTACATACATATACCTACATGTATTGTATCTACATACAGTATCTCAACATATATCGACCTACATGTACCTGCATATCTCTACATATATAGACCTACATGTACCTACATGTCTCTACATATATAGACCTACATGTACCTACATGTCTCTACATATATAGACCTACATGTACCTACTTGTCTCTACATATATAGACCTACATGTACCTACATGTCTCTACATATATAGACCTACATGTACCTACATGTCTCTACATATATAGACCTACATGTACCTACATGTCTCTACATATATAGACCTACATGTACCTACATGTCTCTACATATATAGACCTACATGTACCTACATGTCTCTACATACTGTATATAGTCCTACATCTCTGTGATCAAAAGAAATGTCTAGCACCAAGGAGGACCATCACAGGGTTGTAAATCTGACGATTAACTGAAGGCTTGTACATACACACTGATGGAGGGGTGGTGAGTCAGACTTGCATTAAACTGATTTGGTAGATATACTTGACATGTTCTGCAGCACAAGCACATTGTCTCTTATGCTTGTGTCTGCCATGGTCATTTATCATCAAAATATATGCTAGTTGAAACGGTTTGGCATGAGCCATCAAATCTTCAAAAAGTTATACAGCTGAGAGCATCTTGACTGGCTGCATCACTGCTTGGTATGGCAATAGCACCACCTTTGACTGGCCCAGCTCCCTGCCATCAGGGGCCCAGCTCCCTGCCATCCAGGACCTCTGTATCAGGTGGTGTGAAAGGAAGACCCAGGAAATCGTTAAAGTCTCCAACCACCCAAGCCATAAACTATTCTCTCTGCTACCTGTGCATCAAGACACCAACAGGCTCCTTAAAAACTTACGGCTGAGATCCCGTTAACGGGATTGACTTGACAACAGCCAGTGAAAGTGCAGGGCGCCAAATTCAAACAACAAAAATCTCATAATTAAAATTCCTCAAGCATACAAGTATTTTACACCATTTTAAAGATCAACTTGTTGTTAATCCCACCACAGTGTCCGATTTCAAAAAGGCTTTACGACGAAAGCACACCATTTGATTATGTTAGGTCAGTACCTAGTCACAGAAAAACACAGCCATTTTTCCAGCCAAAGAGAGGAGTCACAAAAAGCAGAAATAGACATAAAATTAATCACTAACCTTTGATGATCTTCATCAGATGACACTCATAGGACTTCATGTTACACAATACATGTATGTTTTGCTCGATAAAGTTCATATTTATATCCAAAAATCTTAGTTTACATTGGCGCGTTATGTTCAGTAATGTTTTGCCTCCAAAACATCCGGTGATGTCAGAAATAAGTCAGAAATAGCATTATAAATATTCACTTACCTTTGATGATCTTCATCAGAACGCACACCCAGGAATCCCAGTTCCACAATAAATGTTTGTTTTGTTCGATAAAGTCCAAAATGTATGTCCAAAATCCTCCTTTTTTGTATGTCCAAACACCTCCTTTTTGTTCACGAGTTTAGTTCAAAAATCCAAATTCATGACGCGCAGGCCAGGCGAAAAGTAAAACAATTCCATTTCAGTTCGTAGAAACATGTCAATCGATGTATAGAATCAATCTTTAGGATGTTTTTAACATAAATCCTCAATAATGTTTAAACTGGAGAATTCCTTTGTCTTCAGAAATGCAATGGAACGCAAGCTAACTCTCACGGGGGCGCGCCTGAGTGAGCTCATTGCACTCTGCCAGACACTTGACTCAAACAGCTCTCATTCTCCCCTCCTTCACAGTAGAAGCCTGAAACAAGGTTCTAAAGACTGTTGACATCTAGTGGAAGCCTTAGGAAGTGCAATATGACCCCATAGACACTGTATATTGGATAGGCAAACCTACAAAACTCAGATTTCCCACTTCCTGGGTGGATTTTTTCTCAGGTTTTTGCCTGCCATATGAGTTCTGTTATACTCACAGACATCATTCAAACAGTTTTAGAAACTTCAGAGTGTTTTCTATCCAAATCTACTAATAATATGCATATCTTAGCATCTAGGCCTGAGTAGCAGGCAGTTTACTCTGGGCACCTTATTCATCCAAGCTACTCAATACTGCCCCCAGCCATAAGAAGTTAACAGCTTCTATCCCCATGCCATAAGACTGCTAAATAGCTAATCAAATAGCTAACAAAATGGCTACACGGACTATCTGAGTTGACCTTTGTATTTGATTCTTATATTTGAACTCTGTGGGCTTTACACACTACGCACACTGATACTCCAACACACAGACAAACACTAACGCCATCATTTGCTCACACACACATAACATGCACATACATTTACACTGACTCTACAGACACACACACACACACACTCACTCACAGACAATCACTATATTCGCTGCTGCTACTCTATTTATCATATATCCTGGTACCTAGTCACCTTACCCCTTTACAAATCTACCTCTATCCATCCAGTTCCCCTGCACATTGTAAATATGGTACTGGAACTGACCTTGTATATTGTATGCTTACTTGCTTGATCGTGTTCTTATTTTTATTTCTCATGTGTTTTTGTTCTACCTTGTTATTTCTAGTATCAACATGGCGCCGACAGAGATGGTCGCCTTGCTTTGCATTCTTAGGAAACTATGCAATATTTTGTTTTTTTATGTATTTTTTCTTACACTGTTACCCCAGGAAATCTTAAGTCTTATTACATACAGCCGGGAAGAACTATTGGATATAAGAGCAACTTACCAACATTACGACCAGGAATACGACTTTCCCGAAGCAGACCGTCTGTTTGGACCACCACCCAGGAAAATGGATCGGATCCCAGTAGGCGAACCAAAACAATGGCGCCGCAGAAGGGAGGGGGCAGACGGACTGTCTTCTGGTCAGGCTCCGTAGACGGGCACATCACTCACCGCTCCCGAGTATACTACTCGCCAATGTCTAATCTCTTGACAACAAGGTAGACAAAATTCAAGCAGGGGTTGCCTTCCAGGGAGACATCAGAGATTGTAACAGTCTCTGCTTCACGGAAACATGGCTCACTCGGGATATGTTATCAGTCGGTACAGCCACCCGGTTTCTTCACGCATCGCGCTGACAGAAACAAACATCTCTCTGGTAAGAAGAAGGGCGGGGGTGTATGCCTTATGATTAACGAGTTGTGGTGTGATCATAACAACATACAGGAACTCAAGTCCTTTTGTTCACCTGACCTAGAAATCCTTACAATCAAATGCCGACCGCATTATCTACCAAGATAATTATTTTTTATTATTATCACAGCTGTGTATATCCCCCCCCCCCCCCAAGCAGACACCTCGACAGCCCTGAAAGAACCTCATTGGAATCTATGTAAACTGGAAACCACATATCCCGAGGCTGCATTTATTGTAGCTGGGGATTTTAACAAAGCTAATCTGAAAACAAGGCTCCCTAAATTTTATCAGCATATCGAATGCGTAACCTGGGCTGGCAGCATTCTGGATCATTGCTACTCTAACTTCCACGACCCATGCAAAGCCCTCCCTCACCCTCCTTTCAGCAAATCTGACCACAACTCCATTTTGTTGCTCCCAGCTTACGCGCTCAGGTCTGTTCAATGCTGGTCCAACCAATCTGATTCCACGCTTCAAGATTGCTTTGATCACATGGACTGGGATATGTTCCGGATAGCCTCAGACAACAACATTGATGTATACACTGATTCGGTGAGTGAGTTTATTAGCAAGTGCATCGGTGATGTTGTACCCACTGCGACTATTAAAACCTTCCCCAACCAGAAACCGTGGATTGATGGCAGCATTTGCGCAAAACTGAAAGTGCAAACCACCGCTTTTAATCATGGCAAGGCGACCAGAAACATGACCGAATACAAACAGTGTAGCTATTCCCTCCGCAAGGCAATCAAACAAGCTAAGCGTATAGAGACAAAGTGGAGTCGCAATTCAATGGATCAGACACAAGACGTATGTGGCAGGGTCTACAGTCAATCACCGATTACAAAAAGAAAACCAGCCCCGTCACGGACAACAAGGTCTTGCTCCCAGAAAAATTAAACAACATCTTTGGTCGCGTTGAGGACAATACAGTGCCATTGACATGGCCTGTTACCAAAACCTGTGGGCTCTCCTTCACCGCAGCCAACTTGAGTAAAACATTTAAACGTGTTAACCCTCGCAAGGCTGCCGGCCCAGATGGCATCCCTAGCCGCGTCCTCAGCGCATACGCAGACCAGCTGGCTGGTGTGTTTACGGACATATTCAATCAATCCCTATCCCAGTCTGCTGTTCCCACATGCTTCAAGAGGGACACCATAGACAAGCACCATATCACCTCCACCCTACCTGACACCCTAGACCCACTCCAATTTGCTTACCGCCCCAATAGGTCCACAGACGACGCAATCGCAATCACACTGCACACTGCCCTAACCCATCGGGACCAGAGGAATACCTATGTAAGAATGCTGTTCACCGATTACAGCTCAGCATTTAACACCACAGTACCCTCCAAACTCGTCATTAAGCTCGAGACTCTGGGTCTCGACCCCGCCCTGTGCAACTGGGTCCTGGATTTTCTGACGGGCCGCCCCCAGGTGATGAGGGTAGGAAACAACATCTCCGCCCCACTGATCCTCAACACTGGGGCCCCACAAGGGTGTGTTCTCAGCCCTCTCCTGTACTCCCTGTTCACCCATGACTGTGTGGCCATGCACGCCGCCAACTCAATCATCAAGTTTGCAGATGACACTACAGTGGTAGGCTTGATTACCAACAATGACGAGACGGCCTACAGGGAGGAGGTGAGGGCCCTCGGAGTGTGGTGTCAGGAAAATAACCTCACATTCAACGTCAATTAAACAAAGGAGATGATCGTGGACTTCAGGAAACAGCAGAGGTAGCACCACCTGATCCACATCGAATGGACAGTAGTGGAGAGGGTAGTTGTTGTGAAATTGTTAGATTACTTGTTAGATATTACTGCATGATCAGAACTAGAAAAACAAGCATTTCGCTACACTCGCATTAACATCTGCTAACCATGTGTATGTGACCAATAAAATTTGATTTGATTTGATTACATTGTTATTGATTACTACATTGTTGGGTTTAGAGCTTGCAAGTCAGGCATTTCACTGTACTGGTGCATGTGACAATAAAACTTGAAACGTCTGTTAAACTGCTGTCAATTTAAATGAAATATGAAATACAATTAAGGAATTTATCCATAGGGGGTCTATACATATCCTGATAGTCTTTTTATAGTTTTAATTATCAACCTAAAGTGTATCATAGCTTTGATTTAATCTCAATGTCTGAGTGGCTACATTTAGAAACATTTTAAGGGGTTTATAAATGTCTAGTTGGTTTTCTAAGTGTCATACAGAGCTTTCAATGAAAACTAGAAATGGCTGTGGCATTGGCCTTTGTAAACCAATGATAAAGTAGGCCAATATTCAGCTTGTCCTATGGCTGTAAATCCCATTGTCAAATCCGGCAAAGCCATTACCATCAAGTGCTCAACACTAGCCACTTGATGTCCCACTCAAAAGGAAATCCGTCCAACACATTGTTGAATTAACTTGCTCCTACTTCTATTTGACTAAATCTGATTATGTGGAAAGCAGGCACATTCTTCATTGAGTTGGGAGTTGGCTTGATTTGTGATCCAACTTAACCATAAGTGTTTTTGCAAGGTTGGAGGGAAGGGAACAAACACTCAAAATTGCCACAGCGCTGACAACAGTGGGTTCTCCTGGCTTGTGCCAAACTACACAGAGCCCAGCAAATCGAATCTATTACAACCGGAGTCTTTGCTGAAAACTATTTAGTAGAATCCACTGATAAACAGAGGTAGCTCAGATATCAGTGTTGATTGTGTTGAGATTGGTTTGGGATAAAAGTACAACAGCACATCCAGTGATATAGGTTTCTATAAATCATGACAGAGGAGAACAAGGCTTTATTTCAGGAAAAACACCTGGACTTAGATCAAGACGGTATTTTACAAGTTATACATTTCTCCAGTCAAAGTGGATAATATGGCTTTGTGATTTATGATTTGTGCCTGGTAGTGGTTTCCTGCTGTCACTGTGGGGTGTTTGACATGGAACAGGTGGTGAGTAAAAGATCTCTTCAATATCCCTCGCAGACAGACATGTCCTTCACTCACTTTGTGCATATTATTTGACAAACAGTGTGGTCCCAGAAAAACAAAAATACATTAAAATGAAATCAAAACTCACTTATGTCTAGACTGGAGGAATCAAAAGCATATACATGACTTGATATCTGAAAGAATATGACCTAAATGACTGAAGGCTATGGAAAGATATAATTAGCTCTGAGCTTGAAGTTAGGATGGATCTGGATCTTACATTGATCCCCTGGAACCTCATCAGACACTGGGATTCTGCAGTATGTTACTACATGCCATGGCATCATTGAATCTCTCTCCACTACTCTTGTTATAGTAATGGAAAACCAGACTTAACAACAAAGTTGTGTCTCAGCGCTCCGTCAGGATAAGCAGTCTCAAAGTAGGAATGCAGATCTAGGATCAGTTCACCCCTGTCCATGTAATCTTATTCATATGACCAACATAGCAAAACTGATCGTAGATCAGCAATCCTACTCTGAGATGTCCTGGTTTGTTCTGTTTAAGAGGAGCCACATCAGCATGGAAGTAGGTATGTCAGTTCTTCACCTCCCTCCGTGGCTCAGTGCTCATCTCAGACTATAGACCAGGGTACTCAACTACTATCTGAGAAGGTCCGATCACACAGATTTCCCAGGTGGAAAAGGTCCGGATGGATATTGTCATTTATCATTGTAGCGACAAACCCCACCTCTCAACCCATGCAATCCCAAAATGTTCAAATTGTTTACACAATTTTTTTGCATTTTTAATGCTAATTTTCTGCAATTCTACACATTTTACCATGTCTTATGTATGCTCATATGATACCAGGGGTCGAAGCACAACTGAGTCCCCCCCTGTATTGACGATGTTCTGGGGGCTCTAGAATATAGGAGTGCTGATTCAGGATCCGGCTCCCCCTGTCCATGTAATGTTCTTCATTATTATCTAAAACCAAATCCTGTAATCCCTGCCACTGAAAAACATCCCCACAGAATGATGCTACCACCACCATGCTTTACCGTAGTAGGGAGGGTGCCAGGTTTCCTCCAGACGTAACGCTTGGCATTCAGGCCAAAGAGATGCCCTGGAAGCCACACACCTGTCTATATAAGGTCCCACAGTTGACAGGTCATGTCAGAGCCAAAACCAAGCCATGAGGTCGAAGGAATTGTCGTAGAGTCTGAGACAGGAAGCCAGAAGCCACTCCTCAGTAAAATGCACGACAGCCTGCTTGGAGTTTGCCAAAAGGCACCTAAAGACTTGAATTTCAAGAAGAAAGACAAGTGATGCTGTTTCTGTTAACAATTCACGTAGAAAAGGTGATCTTGTGCAATGTTGCATGGGACAGAAATGGCATACAACCATTTCAGCAGTCATACTCTGAGACTCTTTCTACAGGCCCATGCCTGTGGGAGTCATCATCAGCATCAGTCCAGTGGAACTCTGGCACCTCTCTCTTCACCTCTCCCCCAGCTCACAGCTCATCTAATAAAAGAGGACAGAGGTGCTGCTGAGAATGAAGGAGCGTCTGTTGTAAAACACTCCACAGATAGGAATCAGCAGGAGACACTTTAGGACACTACTAGTAAACCCATTCCAAGCAGAGAGACAGCGCTCTAAATATCTATGGAATGTGTGGGGGAAATAACATACATTTGTCTTAGTATGCCATCACTGCAGCTACTTTAAAAGGGGTGCAATGTTTTTCCTGTGTTTTATTTGAGTAGAATGGCAACTAGTATCTTAAACAAAACATCTTAAACTGTAAAGGATATGCTGAAACATTACCCTGCTTTGACAGGTTGGCCTTTAAAAAAATGTATTGGGAGAAGAGTTGGTGCACTAAGCAAGGCAGACTAAATCTAAAGGCGAAAGGACACATTTTATGAAGATATTAAGTGAGTGGCGGAGGTTCACAGACAGTGCTCCTGCCAAAACATCTCTTTATTCAGTTGTGTTATAATAAGCACTTCTTGGACAACTGTTTCCCATTCACATCTCAGAGCTCTCCTTCATACCCATTTCTACCAAGAACAAATACAGAACATGATAACAGTACATCAAACAAAGCTAAGCACAGCTAAAATCTTCAGTCGATCACCTTTTGATCCCTGAGAGGCACCATCCTCCATAATCCATCCAGAGGAAGAGAAGGGTTAGCTCAACTTGGCTGCTCCTTGAGCATCTCCTCACATTGGAGTGTACTGTTCCAAATTAACATAGCTCTCATCTCTGGATTACACTGTAGAGCCCCATAGTATAAGGGCCGAACTCCATCCAAGTTGAGCTGATAGAGTGAGATCCTCTGAACCTCTAAAGCAGAGATGAGCAACTCCACTTCTCAGGGGTCTACCTGGTGTTACACATTTTCCCCAGCCCCAGCTAACACACATGGAAATCTAATCAGCAAAATTAGAAAATCCCCATTGAAATATGTCTGTTGAAGATCTGTTTTGTTGCATGGGCTGCATCTCAATCCACTGCATCCGCCAATGTCGACCTTCCACATCTGCATTGGAAGGTGGCCGAACTACAGTACAGAGGTCTTTGTCAGACCAAGAGACATCCTGAAAATCGGTCTTCTCACGAAAACGTCTGTAGCATCCGAAATAGTATGACCACTCTATGGAAAGATGAGACTCTCAAAAAGACGATGGCGTTCTCCATTTTGCTCTATAACCCCCAGATGCGGTATTGGACACGCCTGAAGTCGGTACCACCGATCTGCCAACGTCTATCTGTAGCGCCTGAACAGTTTGGGCTACACACTGATATGACCCTTCTGTGGAAAGGTGAGACTCTCATGAACATGTACATGTTTTGCTCTAGGATGCCCACAAGCTTCTCAAGACTCGTCTGAAGGTAGCCCGGTACCAGTTTAAAAAAACTATGGATGTATAGTATATATGAAAGTAGATTAGTGCCTAAAATAAGATGGATAACAGGTGTCAAACAGAACAAAAATCTTGATCTTTCTATCTCTCAGATATAGGACAGACACTACACAAAAAACGTCCTTATTTTATTATATTTTTGACTATCTGTTTTTGCATGTATAAATATGTTATTCAATGCGCTTCTATGGGCTAATAGCAGTAAGGCCAAATTCAATGTTTCATCTAATAATTGTTTTATATTTTAAAACCTAAAGGTGTCCTACAATTCAAAATCAAATGGCTAAATTATCCTTGGTCTGACCTTCTTAAAACAATTCCATATGCCCGCTTAGACTCTTAAGGACTTAGAATGTAATTAGTTTAATCATCTGTGTTTGCTAGGGATGGGGGGAATAGTCTGACATCTCTGGCCCCCGAGGACTGGAGTTGCGCATCCCTGTTCTAAAGGTTAGATGCATTATTAGAAAGCTTACAAAGTCATTAAAATCTAGAATGTATGTTTAAAGGTCAAGTTGAGACAGTTATGAGAGAGTGCCATGGGAAATAGCACCCGGGAAAAATAATCAGCAAAATAAATCGGTGAAAGGAGCATTATTACCATGTTAGGCAAGCTTTAATTGCGATGTGATGATCTCTCTCCTCAAGGTTAAGGTTAGGCATAAGGTTAAGAGTGTAGCTAAGGTTAGGGTTGAGGTTAGGGTTAGGTTTAAAATCAGATTTTAAGAAGAGAAATGTTAGAATAGGTGGGGTTTATGACTTTGTGGCTGTGGTAACTAGTGACGACCCAAGGAGAGGCTCACTACGTCAGTAAGTGCACAGTCCATTAGTACTCTGACATTTTCACTTGTTAAAGTGCTGCTTTTTCTATTCTCTTTTTAAATGAAACATGGCCTGATCCTCACAGGGAGGGAGGGAATGATGAATGTGCTCTGAAACTCCTCCACGAGACAATCAGGGAGAGACATTGTTCAGTTTCCACGCAATAATTATACGGTTGGCTTCCACATGGTGCTTGATAACTGTTAGGGACCAAGAATCCTCTTTGTAATCAGGCCAAACTGTGAACTCCACAGGAATTAGAGCTGAAGTTCTACTGGCTCAACGATTTTGTAGAAAATACTTGATGAAGCTTGTATCATCAATGTCGGTTAACCTCAACATGGTAATGGTAATCAATAGATAACTGTTTCCATTTAAACTGAAGTTTATCTCAAAACAAAAGTGTTTGAGGAGTGAACAACTCTCTCCAAATTATATTCACACTGAATAGACTGAGAAATAAATGACGGAATGTCAGGTATGAGAAATATAGAGGAAGTATATCAAATCAATAAGCAGGAAATGAGTCCCTGCATGCTAAGGCCAATCAGCTTCAGAAAGGATAAAAAACCTCCTTGACTTTGCCAATGTGATTGCTTATTGAGAAAAGTTTTATATATCCTGGAACCAGTTGTATCTGTGCTAGCTGCCAAACAGTTTTTTTCTATGGTGGTGCAATACTCCAACCTGTCATTGCACTGTAAAATTAATCTACAGCAGGATGCCTCATACTGAAGTTTGGTGTGAGTGTGAGTGTGTGTGTGAGCTTATGCATAGAGTGTCAGGATACACAGTAAATACATTTTAAAGCAAAGAAGCAGACGAAGAAAGAAGGAGACTACGTTGTGTGTCAGGCACATAGCCTACTGTAGTCCAGAATGGGGAGACAAAACCCCAAGGTGGCAAGTCCATCTCTTAAACCAGTTATGGAAAACGTTTTTGCTTTGACAGCTGCAAGATATTGTGATTCTGTAAGGGTTTCCATCTGATTTAAACATGCCATCGTGTGATGAGGCTCACGTCTGTCTGTCGTAGGTCTGTCTGGGAACCAGGATGTGTGGTACTTGTCTGTCAAAGGTCTGCTGGTAACCAAGCTGAGCCATATGGTCACCAGCTTTGGGACCAGAATGACAGCAGCAACCCAGCTTGTACAAGAACCTACATGTTTGATGACCTATGTGTGTGATTGGGTTAGCATTAACATTACTGTACACCTAAGGAGACATTAATGTGACGTTATGCTAACATGACTAGCATAATTATTGACCCATGGGACTCGAATGTAGAACATGATAAGAGGAACATACATGTAAGTTTGCTTTTACCTGGTACATGAGGTATACTTATTCTAAGAACTCTCAGTCAGATGCATTCCCCGTGTACTGAGAGGTTGGAAGTGACGCATACCATTTATCTTGTATTGGCTGAAGGAGAAATGAGCTCCGGCTTTCTGAATCAATAGGCTGTATTCTAACTGTGCCCCAGGGACTGGAACTGAGGGCCATTGCTTATGGGAAAGGGCAAAAGGTCCCAACCTATGTGACCTGCTCAATTCACTATTATATAACAAGCCAGGCAGCAAATGAACACTCCAATCCCTCCCTCACTGATTCTGTGGAAAGAGAGGGAGAGTCTTTGAATGCTTAGCATTTGGAGCTAACAGTAATTGTTTATGGAGAGCTTGAAGGATATTATTATCTGTAATGTAAATGACTAGCATGCTCTCTATCAGAGCCAGGTGACGTCAAAAGGAAACCTGACGCCAGGGATTAGTAACGTCTCTCCGTCTTCAATTATCATTCATTATCATTTATTAAAGCTGTCACATAGCAACAGAAAAAGTCATACACATTATAGCTCCCTGACAGAGAAGAAACCATAGTACATGAAAATAGTGACCCATCTTTCTTCCATCAAAAGAAATACTGAGTGTTATTACAAAAGTTTATTCTTCAACAACCTTGTTGGGAGATTTACTGTAGAGCACATTCATGCTGTGAGCTTGCTCTGCCTTCAGGGCAGCTTTCAGAGGCGGCACCCTAAGAGTGAGAGTGGAAGGTTGGGGGGTTCCTAGGGTGAAGACATGGTGACGACATGACGAAAACGGAAAAAGGATTGAACCAAAATGTCCAAACCGTAAGGGAATGTATGGCTTTGAGATACAACTCTTTCTATGACGTTGTTGCATCTAGATCAACTTTTAAAAGGCAATGCTTTGTTGAGATTCAAAAGTACCAACATTTGTGTATGTTTTAAATTGGCATAACAAAAATGGTTTGTTGGAGCTGCATATTTCATTTTGTTCTTCCTCATTGTCTAATATCTCCCCAGATGAGTTATGTACGATTGACTTGATCTGCCTATTACATTGTAGCTCTCTATGTGAGGTGCAGTCCCTTGCCTTTCGCCTCTTGACAACTGACCTCAAAGCTCAGCCTCTCTCAAGACCCATTTATAGGTGTTAACATGTGTCCTGTGTCCGGATCATCTCCACATTCTGATTGTACCCACATTTCCAGACAGGTTTGGACGGTTCAAAGACTTTGATCAGATCTTATAAGTGTAAAAGGACAAGATCAGGACAAGATCAGGAGGAAGGATGCATGTTAGCTGCAGGTATAAATGGGGCTTCAGATGTCCTGAGTATGCAGAGTCTGGGGGTGTTAGAATACACCACAGGGACTAGAAGATGCCTGTGGTTCTGATCACTAATGAACAGGTGAATCATTGAATATATCATCACTTTGACCTTTTACGTACGTGTATGTTATCCACAAAGGATTAAAAGGAGCTCCTACTGGACAAAGCAGAAGATACAATGAATTACCATACGTCCCATTATCAGCTGTCAAATATGCGCTAGTGGATGGTTCTCCTTTCAAATCTACCTCTTGCATGTAAAGTACTATAGTAAACATGAAAGGTGTGTTATTACCACAGGAGGTTGTCCTTTTTAAATCTCTACAGGCAGTATTCTAATTCTGGATTTTCAACCACCAACACATAATGTACCATGTCGATCACAGAGCTTTATATTCCAGGTGTCATGGTAACTGCCAGGCCCGGGGGAGTGCGTATGCAGAATCCTGTACCTATTATCACAAACAAAACATGATGGGACACACTTTTTAGTTTGGCTGACATTATTATGGTGGCCACTGTCCACTGAATACTGGCAATAGAATGTTGTGATGTACAAGGTTTATAAACATCTTGAACATAACAAAGCTCAATCAACAGCTGTATGAGACCACATCAGTCGTAGCATACATGTTCAGCCTTTACCATTATACTGTGCTGGAAGGATAGGCCAGCAGAGCTACTGGAATGGAGAATATAAAGTCATTATAATTGCCCACTGAACAGACAGACTCATTTTACACTTTTTGCAGAAAAATACATCACTATTTAAACTTTAAAATCTCAGAAACAGAAGCCTTCATTATGCAGACAGAACAACGCTTCATCTGCTTCATTGGCTGAATTCACTTCCTAAAAAACACAAACACAAAATAAAATATACAAATGAAATGTTAAGATAGTTCACGGACAAACATTATGTTGCATTGTTTGTACAAAGTGCACGGTCTTACTCATAAAAGGAATCATTTGAGAAGATGTTTATATAATTAGAATGGATTATACACAATGTAGTTACTTTTATATTCATCTTTTTTTTTAAATGACATAACAGAATTTTCTGAATGTATCACCAAAAATAAATTTAAAAATAAAATAAAATCCTCAGGATGAATGAAAAGGAAAGTTAATAACTTAAGTGATCAAAATACCTATTCATGGTTTACATCATGTTGGTCTCAGACAATCAACTGATAAGAAGACTATGGAATAATCTTTTTACATTATCATCTATATTTTACAAAAGTGCTAGTGCTTCAATTATGGAAGAGGTCACAGTGAGTGAAATCGTTTTTTAAAAGGAGAATTTTAAAAAACTAACAAAAAACACATTGGTTTGATGTCTGTAGCGGGAGGGTATAGCACTGTAAATGCTCTGCCTATATATTCTAAATACATTTAGCTGTCAGTTACTGCAGGAAAAAACAAGAACATTTGTATCGACCAAGACCCTCTGGAATAGCAGAACTGTCATTGCCACTAAAAACCTTCCCCTGAAAAGTATAAATATTCCTAAAATAAAACTCAACATTATTATTACTTCTCATGAATCTCCAGGGGAAAGATTGAATCCAAGGACAGGATGAAGGAGTGTGTGACTGAAGTTTCAGTTTTGTAAGGAGGAAGACGGGATGAATGTAATGATTAATGGCTTAATGCTTCTGGACACTGTGTAACACACTTGACCCTGCCGTCAACACCCAACACTCTGAGTCATCTGAATGGTCATCTACATTCTCTGCATTACAGAAACATGAGGACCGTACTGTTAGCCCATCAAAAGCCGATATCTACAAAGGTTGGACATTTCATCAGGAAGTTCAACCAACAGGATCATTTAGTTTAAATTGAATGTGTGTTGTGTGGGGGAAAATACAATTGGTAATCTCTTCATCCTGTTGGTTGATCTCTTTACATTGCTTACTAAAAGTAAATATTCCCAGTGCTTTGGACAGAAAATATAATTAACTGAACCACTGGTCCTCTATTTGGTGACTCATAGAAAATGAAATGCTGGCTTTGGTGGCGAATACCTAACATGAGCCAGACCTCATTGGTAGCCTACTGAAGGACTCAGCAAGTGGATTGGTTTGCTCTGAAATTGCACAGGAAAATAACCTAAGTGAAAAAGCCAATGTTTACATTTCAGGTGCAAGTAAACATTGGCTGAAGTGCTGCGTATACAGTTCAAGGATACCTTTGATTGTTCATGAATATAAAATGTGAGTACATTCTGGCACATGTTTTCAGGCTACTGTTAGTCATGTATAAAACATTGGATGTTACTGTGGACTGGACTAAACACACGTGATGTTGAGAGCGGCACTTCAAAAAGCATAGGACATGATCTCCAGTATGCACACACGTACTGTACAGAGTACGGTAGTAGCCTACCACACAGCAGCAGTAGGAGGCAAAATACTGTGACCAAGATTAAATGACTCCAGCAACCATAACTTTTTAAAAGCTTTCATCGAAACATGTCCATCTTATTGCATGGTCCATCCTTGTAGACATCTGAGAGATGAGTCATGACAGGGAAGGGATGGATCCTTTATATATTTTAGCAGCTAATAATACTCATCAAGAGTCGGTCAAGAGCTGAATATCTTCATACTTTACCGTAGGTGTGTTCAATTACTTTCTATCCCTTTGGGCTTTTGAAGATTGTGCAGAACATCAAGAGAAATCAGATGATGTAGGCTGCTAGTGATTGAGTACAGGGCACCAATGACAGGGAGAGATAAGAGACCTTTACATTTTTTAAATTAGAACATTTCAAGTTAATGCTTCATTCTAAGTGACACTAAGCCTTACTGAAACATTCTCTGTTCTAACGGAGCTATAGTGGATCAGAGAGATTTGGAGTGTTTTCCTTCCTTTTCTAAGCAAAGGAAATATGGAAGGACACATCTTAAAACCAAGTTCATATCAAATAGCTTTGGCAAAATTATTCACCTTGTAGTGTTCCACAGTCCATAATCAAATCCTGCTACTAAGAATGAAGTCCGGAGATGTTGTTGAGTTGGCTGTCTCTCAGTTGGAGAGGCTGTTTTACAATGACCCCCTCTAGGGATGGTTCTGACCCAGTCCCTGTCTCAGCCTGCATGGGGAAGTGTCTGTCTGACTGTCTGTCTGTCTGTGGTTGTCAGAAGCAGGACTCCTGCGACTCTGTGTCCTCTCTTTGCAACGACTGCTTTTCCTGTTCAATGTGGTTTCCATTGTGCAGGGCAGCATACCTGAAATTATACGAAACACAGAATGTAACATTAGTTTCAAAGTGACATGGGGTTATCATTCAATGTGCTTCAATATTCTGAGACGTATCAACATTCCTAAGACACACACAGCACACAGATTACAGAAAGTGCATAACAATATATTTAATTTAGGATTCACTGTTTTGTCGAAATTATAGCCAACCCTGGAACGGAGAGAGGTATTGTTAAGTAACTTAAATCCCACATAAAGAGAGCAGCATGTCTCTTCTGCCAGGTTCAAGCAGTCTGGTTAACATGAAGCTCTGGGATGACAGTACATTGGGTTTGGCTCTGAGGAGGTGAGCCATACTTTCTCTTCTCTGAGGTTGTTGTTGGCAGCAATACAGGAGTGGAACTACAGTGAAACCGTAACTGGTTCCCTAAGGGCCATGGTCAACCAGGATTAGTGAGGAAGCTATAATGTAGTCAGAGTGCTTTATAACGACCACATTCAGATACACTGTTCAAATATACAACTATACCCCTCCAATTATACGATGTGACATGAACAAGTGGGATGTAAGGCTGAGTCAAGACAGCGAGACTCCTACTTGAGATGACAACTCTCCCTTTCACCATCTGGCATCATGAGAACTTGAAGATACACCAGATTGGCATATAGGCAGACATTTTGACTTTAATGGATGACTGAAATTGTGTCATGTTGAAGAATCGAGACGATAAAGAATGATGATTTAAAACCATCAAGCTGCACATTTTATTCATGCCATCAATTTACTTTGACAAGTTTAGGGCCACAGATGTTTTCTTAATCCTTATTTCTCCGGACACGGTGACTCTCAGATGAGTAAGCGATATGATCAACCGTTTCATATGGAGTTCAATTTCAGGGATGTTTTGCACGGATCATCTCCCCGCAAAGGACATAGAATCAGAAATTAGCATGAACTCCCATTTACTGTAATGTGATCATTCATTCACTCGACACATATAACATTCTATTGAGGAAAATTGAGACATTTCTTGACATCGTCCAAGGCTTTGGAAAAGCAGTCAAATGACCATGCTATAGGACTATGTCTGCATAATTGAAAGGCTTGTCCAGAAATAACCTCTCTTTCACTTCATATTTGAGAAATCATATGACTGGGGTTGTAATGGGGGTGGTTGTAGAGGTAGAATTTGAATCCTATTAACCCAAAGACCAATTAAAGCCTGTGGTTTTAATGTCTAACATGCTGACCAGACCGGACACGTCGCGTGTGCGAGCGTTGCAAAATAAATGTTGAAATCCAAGTTATTCAATTATTGCACCCACACTGCTCGCACGCGCCAACGAGCGTCTGCGTTGCCAAGGGCTAAAATAGAAGTCATTCCTATTTCTGACGCAGATCGCTCTGCAAGTCCTGCCTCTCCCATCTCCTCATTGGTTTATAGAAGCAGGTACCCACGTGCCATTTCCTCATTGGTTATACCCACATGGGTGATTGAAAGACGAACTGTTTTGCCGGTCGTCGTGGTAATACTATGAAAGTTTAGATGCCAATCACCACATAAGTTCAAAGATAAAAAAGCCTGGAAGGAGGAGAGATGACTAGAAACGATTCGGTTGACCGTTTTATGTGTGGATTAATTGTCGGAGTAGAGGACCTTGTGCATTTCAGGTAAAAGAACAACTCAATGTTTATATCCCAGGACAAATTAGCTAGCAACAGCAAGCTAGCTAAATAGGACAAATTAGCTAGCATCTGCAAGCTAGCTAGCTAAATTGCCATACATGTTTAATGCTTTTCGACCTGTCCCCAAATTAATGTAATTGGTTCAGAGTATGTTTTGATATTTTAACCTGCGTGTCGTGATCGATCGCGTTTGGTGTGGGGGGACAAAATACATTTATGCACGATGGCGCACGATGGCGCACGCGCGCAGCCGGTTTGAGTTCCGTGTTAAACATGGGTATAATTTTAATGAGGCCGGATGCATCGGTCAAGACAGACACCACATTTGTTTAAACCAATGGCATCTTGGATTTTATTTTCAACCAAGGGTTTCAGAATGATATTCATATACTGGTAAGGTAATATTCAATAAGGTAAGGTCATTGACTCCAATAAATGAATATAGCAAAATCCTGGATTGGCAGAATTATGGGTGATACCACTGCATTAAAAATCATGCTCACTAAATTACAATTTAAACATGCAAAACAGCAATTCATCAAATGGATGATAAAGAAAGACCATTTGTAAACCATATAATGAGACATTTCTCTGGAGTAAATTGCTTACACAGAAGTGAATTAAAATGTCACTGTAATGTAGACTCACTGTCTCATTAGGAGATGTTTTCATAAGCAACCAAACCAAAGGTGATTCCTGCTTAGAAATTGGCCGTGAAATGTACCTTCAAAAAAACTCAGACCTCCCTAATGTTCCGGAATTTAGCAGAAACCAAAATTGCTGCCACATTGCAGTGTTTAACCCAACAAGTGCTACCACCTACCCACAGAAAGGACCACAGACTGAACGGAAGATGATGACACTGCTCCTAATGGATTAAATGCTCTGGAAACACATGACTGTGTTAGAGGGGAAGAGTCTCTTTTTCTCTGTGTCCCTATATCAGTCCCTCAGTTCCTGGGCCTGTGTCCACAAAGTGTCTCAGAGTAGGTGTGCTGATCTAGGATCAGTTTTGTCTTTTAGATCAAAATGAATATGATTGTATGGACAAATCCTAGATCAGCCCTCCTACTCTGAGATGCTTTGTGGATACGGGCCAGGCCCTAAGCTCTATATACTAAGGATGGGGCTACAGAAACACATAAGCTGCCATAGGCCAGAGCCCCCGCCGTGTGTCTGTCTGTCTGTCTGACCTTCCTTCCACTTGACTGGGATGTCTCTGCTGACCACTCTCCACTGCTCTCTCTCTGACTCTCATCCTGACTTCATTAACACCTAACACCTAACCACTCTTTTCACCAACCATTCTTTTCAAGTCATTGCGATATGGCTGGATGTTGGTCTTTCAAGCCAAGGCTGACTACAGTACATCTCATCTATTCATGCTCTTCAGTTTGTCCTCATGTATGCATGCTCACATGATCTATCGTGTTGAAATGGTAGCCTCAATCTCCACAATTACAATTACACAAACAAAAAAATCTATGACATCAATGAGTTCAGATCAGATATTTAGCCTACTGTACTTTCACTAGTAGTGTGTGTATTGTAAATACATTTGAAAAGACTGACATTTTAATACAATCTATCTAAAACATACTCAGGCTTCCTGAATCCAAAAACGTTACTTGGCCAAGCTTACAAATAAGAACAAATACCTGCCTTATTTTACCTGCTCTGTATTCAAACTAGCGCTGGATGATCAAAGTTGTGTTAAAGACATCCAACTCAGCTCTCATCTTATTGGTAATAATGGCTCTTTACCACTGACTACAGCATAGCAGCCACTTAGATTTGACCACAGCAGTCAAGTGTTTGATCTGTGCCATATGCTGCACTGTGGGATAGACGCTTCTTGCCCAGGGACCCACACACTACAGAGACCACAACCTACTCCATACTGTGAACTGTAGAATACTGCCAATCACATACACTGAGAGTAGAAGGCTGGCAACTCTATTAGGAATTATTGCATACAATTGCAGCTACTCTGGTAGAGGATGGCAGTTCAAAGTGAACTCCATCATTTACTGTAAGAGGGATTTAACTTCTCAACTTTGACCCAGTAGAATAAATCTGCTCATCCTGACAAATTTTGGCTGAACACCTTTGTTCGGAGAATGACTAAACAGTTGGACATCAGTTTGAAAATGTAAACGGTGAAATGAAAAGACTCAGAGAGTGGGGACCGGGAAACTAACTAAACAACAATAAAAAGAAAAAGGATTGGATCAATACATGATTTCCTTTAGTTTTTCTGGTTACCTGGGTAACATTAGAGTGAAGAATAAAAACCCTGCTATAGATTGTCCTCCTGCTAAGGACCAGGAGCCTTCTCACTGAGCTGTATGGGATTAGGTAGAAAAGTAAAACCCAGATAACTTGCTCCTCTTGGTGATCTGCAATCCTGCAATTCCAAGCTTCCTTTGCAGGGGGAGAGGAAATCTATTATATACTAATCTACTCCAACATGTTCTAGTTCATACCAGGGCACAGGGAGGGCATCAGGGCACAGCAGGAACAGCATCCCTTCATTCCACTGGGGCTCGCATTCCACTTGTCATTCTCCAGAAGAGGGACAGGCAGGGCGGCAGGGGGTCACGGGCAGGGGGCCCCAGATTCGACTTGAATGATACCAGCCTGATTAAGTGAGCTATTGTCTCTCTAGGGATGCAGGCTGAATGAATAATACTCCGCCTCAGCCACCACCCACTGTTGTTTCTAGTGTTTATGTATGCAGTCGCAGTAGCCCTTTCCTGCAGTCAAATTACCTAGTGGCTTCATGGGTGAAATTATCTTAATATTTTGAATAATTTCATAATTAATACATACTTTTTGTTGTTGCTGAAATGTCAATCAGTTTTGTTATATTTCAGTCTTCTGTGATGTATATAAAGTATAATATTGGGATGGAAACTCAAAATTGGGTATGATTTAGCCAAATGTAGTAATTAACATAGGAATCTCTTTTTAAAGAAAGACTTAAATGAGAAGTTCCATCATACAGAATGCCTATATGCTAGTCTGGATATAGACATGCAGCTCCATCATACAGAATGCCCATATGCTAGTCTTGATATAGACATGCAGCTCCATCATACAGAATGCCCATATGCTAGTCTTGATATAGACATGCAGCTCCATCATACAGAATGCCCATATGCTAGTCTGGATATAGACATGCAGCTCCATCATACAGAATTCCCATATGCTAGTCTGGATATAGACATGCAGCTCCATCATACAGAATCCCCATATGCTAGTATGGATATAGACATGGAGCTCCATCATACAAAATCCCCATATGCTAGTATGGGTATAGACATGGAGCTCCATCATACAGAATCCCCATATGCTAGTCTGGATATAGACATGCAGCTCCATCATACAGAATGCCCATATGCTAGTCTGGATATAGACATGCAGCTCCAAAAAGGGCCCAGTGCCAGCCTGGCAGGGCTATGGGGAGAAGTTAAGCAGTGTGATTGATCTCTAAGTGAAGGGTCCAAGGTACGGACAGCTCGCTGGCTAGACTTACACGCACACAATCAGGGCCAGACAGGCTAGCTAACACGCAGGGCAGACAGCTGTGGGTGTTCAGGCTAGCTAACACACAGGGGAGACAGCTGTGGGTGTCCGGGCTAGCTAACACGCAGGGCAGACAGCTGTGGGTGTCCAGGCTAGCTAACACACAGGGCAGACAGCTGTGGGTGTCCAGGCTAGCTAACACACAGGGCAGACAGCTGTGGGTGTCCAGGCTAGCTAACACACAGGGCAGACAGCTGTGGGTGTCCAGGCTAGCTAACACACAGGGCAGACAGCTGTGGGTGTCCAGGCTAGCTAACACACAGGGCAGACAGCTGTGGGTGTCCAGGCTAGCTAACACACAGGGCAGACAGCTGTGGGTGTCCAGGCTAGCTAACACACAGGGCAGACAGCTGTGGGTGTCCAGGCTAGCTAACACACAGGGCAGACAGCTGTGGGTGTCCAGGCTAGCTAACACACAGGGCAGACAGCTGTGGGTGTCCAGGCTAGCTAACACACAGGGCAGACAGCTGTGGGTGTCCAGGCTAGCTAACACACAGGGCAGACAGCTGTGGTGGTTGGAGGAAAGTTGCTGAACAGGCTGAATCTCTCAATGGAACAAAGGTAGAAGGTTGATTATTTTTAGCTGAGTGACGGTTGAGTTGCAGTGGTGCAGCATTCCTGACCTGATTGTTTCTTTGACTGGAATGAGGAGCAGACATGGAGAGAGCAAACATAGAGAGAAGAAAAGTACCTACAAGTCCCCTGGGAGAGAAGAAGTCTGTGTTTACCTTATACACACCACCCTCTTCAGTTCAGATGGAGTGTTTGTGTGTGTGTGTGTGTGTGTGTGTGTGTGTGTGTGTGTGTGTGTGTGTGTGTGTGTGTGTGTGTGTGTGTGTGTGTGTGTGTGTGTGTGTGTGTGTGTGTGTGTGTGTGTGTGTGTGTGTGTGTGTGTGTGTGTGTGTGTGTGTGTGTGTGTGTGTGTGTGTGTGTGAGCGTGCGACAGAGAGTGAGTGAGCGTGTTGAGGCATGAGAATAAGACATAAGAGTACACCTTTGTGTGTGAACATGATTATAAGAGTATGTTGTGGAGTGAAGTGTGCTGTAAATGTGCGAGTCTGATTCCTTTTTGCCTTCACATAAACCAGATATAAATCTTGCTATACATTTTCACAGGCCGGCCCAATCGCCTGAAGTTTACACGAGGATAGCACTAAAGGAAGTCCCTTCCATCCCCTAGGGGAAAAAGAACATCTACCTCATCACTGTGAGCCAAAGAGCCAGAGAAGCCAGGGGAAGGGTGAAGAGTGTTGACTCACTTGTTAAATCCACTTCAATCAGTGTAGATGAAGGGGAGGAGACAGGTTAAAGAAGGATTTTTAAGCCTTGAGACATGGATTGTATATGTGTGCCATTCAGAGGGTGAATGGGCAAGACAAAATATTTAAGTGCCTTTAAACGGGGTATGGTAGTAGGTTCTAGGCGCACCTGTTTGTGTCAAGAACTGCCACGCTGTTGGGTTATTCACGCTCAACAGTTTCCCGTTTATATCAAGAATGGTCCACCACCCAAATGACATCCAGCAACCTTGACACAACTGTGGGAAGCATTGGAGTCATCAGGGGCCGGCATCCCTGTGGAACGCTTTCAACACCTTATAGAGTCCATGACCAGATGAGTTGAGGCTGTTCTGAGGACAAAAGGGGGTGCAACTCAATATTAGGAAGGTGTTCTTAATGTTTTGTCCACTCAGTGCATTTGAATATAGGAAAAGTTAGCAAACACAAGATAGTAAATAACCAGCTGCTGTTTACCTGCTCATAGCTAACAGAAGAACCTTAGCGTTTATGATTCAGATGGTTAGAACAAAATGGGGTGTTTCATACACAAGTTACTTTTCAAGCTATAAACATTTCCTTAGGTGATAATTTATACATTATGCATTACTATGACAATGAGCAGAACCCAGTAACTGTAAAAATCAAAGGGCTCTGCAAGAAACCTGCAGCTGGACTGCGTCCAATGTAGCCCAGGATGCATTATTTTCTATGTAGAAAAAAATTCACTTCCTACAGTCCATTTAAAGAGGAAAAATCCTCATATTTATGTGATGCCCTGACAGTGTAAAACAAACATCTTTGAATCATATGTTCGGAGTTAATAAAAAAAAAGAAACTCATTGTTAATGTTGAAACACAGAGAGAGAGCAACTTTCCTTTCCTGTGAATTCCGCGGTAGAGCTTGTCCTCTACGGCTCAACAATGTTTCCATCAGATAGGCTATGAACTGATTGGTTGGTGCTCTTTTCTGGAACTAGGGGAGCATGTGTTGAATGTCAACCTTGCACTTGTGTTCTTTAATTTATAATTCAACTTATATGTCAACTTTTATTTTAAAAGAATTCACAGGTGCATTCATGTTGCCTACATGGTTTTTTGTCATAGTCCGTGTGCGTAGAGTTGCCACAGGTGGGAGGATGGGTGATATTCTCTACATTTTGTCAAATAAATGCTGTCATAATTCACAATGTGTAAGTGTGTAAGTGGAAATGTCTATCAAATATGACAAGTAGGCTGAAGTACTGCTGTTAACATAAGAGCCGTCACATGTTGAGAAGGTTCAAGTAAATGCAGTCATTTCATTCAACGATCAACTAACAGGTGAGAAGCGCTACTCAGAGTCCAGCACAATGACAGACATGTCCTCCAGAACCCACACAATGACAGGCATGTCCTCCAGAACTCACACAATGACAGACATGTCCTCCAGAACCCACACAATGACAGACATGTCCTCCAGAACCCACACAATGACAGACATGTCCTCCAGAACCCACACAATGACAGACATGTCCTCCAGAACCCACACAGTGACAGACATGTCCTCCAGAACCCACACAATGACAGACATGTCCTCCAGAACCCACACAATGACAGACATGTCCTCCAGAACCCACACAATGACAGACATGTCCTCCAGAACCCACACAATGACAGACATGTCCCCCAGAACCCCCACAATGACAGACATGTCCTCCAGAACCCACACAATGACAGACATGTCCTCCAGAACCCACACAATGACAGACATGTCCTCCAGAACCCACACAATGACAGACATGTCCTCCAGAACCCACACAATGACAGACATGTCCTCCAGAACCCACACAATGACAGACATGTCCTCCAGAACCCACAAAATGACAGACATGTCCTCCAGAACCCACACAATGACAGACAGAGCAAAATGATGTTAAAGGTACTTGATGCTGAAAACCAGCAGCAGCGGGAACTTTACTACTCTTAAAGCTAATAATAGATTTCACTTTCGGTTTACATACTTTAAAACCTGGTGAATATATAAAGTTGCACATGCACGTCTTAATAAATCCACTAGTAAAACACGTTTGTTTTGTATGTCAGATTTCAACATTACCAACATCTTGTAAACTATCCTGTAAGCCTGCATAATAGCGAGTAAACGGTGTGTTAGCAGTAGTTAGTGACCTTGTATCTGTGTGACTTTATACTTCAGACTACTTGTAACATGTGATCCTATCATTGCTACTACTGATACAATCCTCTTGTGAAAAACAAGTGTATCACTTTCCTGAACATTGATACACTTGGCATAAAAGGGCACAGCAGATTCACAGATTTACATAATTAATCATTCATCCATTCACCATGACATAAAAACAAACATATTTCCACATACTCTATACATATGCATCAAGTAATAAGAAGTGAAGTTGCAGATGTTCGCCTGCCTGCGTTGGTGGATGATAGAGCTGGTATTTCAGTACATATGGCAGTACCATTCAAAGAGCTATGACAACCATCATGCTTATAGCTCTGTAAATGGCGCTGCAATCTGTACCACACTGTATCTGGGCGTCTTCTGGCAGGCAAAAGTCAGTCAAGCAACGCAAAAAAAGGTTAAGTAATCCAATTATCATGATCTGTCAAGTATCACACTGCTGTTGTCTGAAAGTACTCTTGTCAAGTCTGGATGCAGCAAATTAACACAAAGAATACGACATGATGGGAAAGGTATTATAAGCCAAGTAGCCAGCGTCTGTTTGCATTTATTTAGAGTTGGGATGTTCAACAGTTGTGCTTTTGAAACAGGAATACAGTCTTCATCTCTTAATGAATTCAACCATCTGTGCACCACCCCCCCCTAACCCCCCCCCCCCCCCCCCCTTTCCGCTCACATATTACACGTTTCCTTAATTTCTGAAACAAATGTCTTTCCCATGGGAACAGACAGCTTGATGACACAACTGGTGAGCTCACTTTGTAGAGGATCTCTGTTATTAACCCACTCTGCACTGCCAATCTGTCTTTAGAAGAAGAGGAAGAAGAAACCAGTGAACGAGAGAACAGCTGAGTGAAAAAGTCTCTAGATGCTCTGTGGTCTGTCCCTCCTGGTTGTACTTTTTAAAAAGTCTATAGATGCTCTGTGGTCTGTCCCTCCTGGTTGTACTTTTTAAAAAGTCTCTAGATGCTCTGTGGTCTGTCCCTCCTGGTTGTACTTTTTAAAAAGTCTCTAGATGCTCTGTGGTCTGTCCCTCCTGGTTGTACTTTTTAAAAAGTCTCTAGATGCTCTGTGGTCTGTCCCTCCTGGTTGTACTTTTTAAAAAGTCTCTAGATGCTCTGTGGTCTGTCCCTCCTGGTTGTACTTTTTAAAAAGTCTCTAGATGCTCTGTGGTCTGTCCCTCCTGGTTGTACTTTTTTAAAAGCCTCTAGATGCTCTGTGGTCTGTCCCTCCTGGTTGTACTTTTAAAAAAGTCTCAAACAGGCTGAGCTGACACTTTAATGACCTTAAGCTGTCCTTACAGTACATTTAACACAGGTTTAGGGAGCTATATTGACCATTGTGTCAGATGAACCCCTGTGTTGTCAGAGTAAACGGTCCCCACTTCAGTCAAATGTATTCATTAAATACCCTAGCTGTGTATTCACTTTCACCTTTTGGTGTGTGATGTCTTTGGTTCAATTGTTAAGAAAGCTCTCAAGAAAGTTGTGGAAGTCACTTGACCAATTTTCTACTGGAAAGCTCCTTTGTGTTGTTAGATAGTTCTGGAAAATCACCATGCACAGTCACATGTCTAGGTTTCTCTGCTCTATATGGGACAACACATAGAGTCTATCCTTGAGGGTCCCAGTGTCTTATGGAACATGTCTATTGTTTTCAGATAGCCTATAAATTGTGCATTATACTGTCAATCTGACCTGCTACCAACAGATGGTTTAGAACATAGAAGGGGATTCTATCGCTATGGTTTAAAAGACGTTAGTGTTCCATCTCCCACAGGCTTGTTATCCACAGGGTTGGGGAGTAACGGATGACATGTAATCTGTTACATGTAATGGATTACAAAAAAACTGTAACTGTAATCTGTTATATTACCAGCAAAAATATTGTAATCAGATCACCGATACTTTTGAAAAAGTAGAAAATTACTTCTAGGATTACTTTCAAATTTAGAAGGGATGTTTGCAGAAAAAATATGTCCATGAAACGATTGCATGTTTTCTTAATTAAGTTTCAAATTAATGCTACTTTGATCTTCCCGCCTGAGCAATATACAATATACAAAAGAAAAAGGTATGGTGCGCCAACGCAGTGCATTTTTTGGATGGCGTTTCAAAGAACAATTTGTGTTCAATGAAGAAAACGGCAGGAATGTAACAGTTCAATGGAAAGTATGTTTTCACATGGTAAAGCTGCTGTCACGGCCGTCAAAAGGAGGAGACCAAGGCGCAGCGTGGTATGCGTACATTCCTCTTTATTACAAGAATGAACACTGAACAAAACTAACAAAACAACAAACCGTGAAGCTATACAAATGAGTGCTGACAGGCAACTACACATAGACAAGAACCCATCAATACCCAAGGGAAAATGGCTACCTAAATATGGTCCCCAATCAGAGACAACGATTAACAGCTGCCTCTGATTGGGAACCATATCAAGCCACCATAGACATATATATACCTAGACCTACAAAACCCCTAGATATACAAAAACCCTAGACAAAACAAAGCTAGCATATCCACCCTAGTCACACCCTGACCTAACCAAAATAATAAAGAAAACATAGATAACTAAGGTCAGGGCGTGACAGCTGCTGGCAACATCCAGACTCCACTTCCAACCTGAAGAAACAAAGATGACTATTGGCAGGTGTGGTGCGTTAGCTTGCTTAGCTAGCTAGTCTCTGGAGACAGACAGGTTGTCTTCATAATGTTACCAATGTTCCAGCATAGGTCAGAGATTTCAGAGAGTACTAGCTAGCTAGTTAATCAGATTTCTAGCTAGCTTGCCAAGGTCACCTTGGAGAGGAAGTCAGCTGCTTTGGCTTGTGCGAGACTGATAGGACGTCATACCTACGATGTGATTGCTCCCAAGTTAAGTGAAATACATGCAGACTTTAAAATTCAGCACAAAGTGAGGGCCACAGTGACAGACAATGGAAGCGTCTTTGTAAAGGCATTCCGGGGATTCAGTGGAAATGAAGATCATCTGTAAGATGGGACGGATGATGGAGTGAGGTTTAATGATGTGGGTGCGATTCTTGAGGAGGTTGAGCAAGAACTGAACTTGTTTCTCCCTCCACATCAACGTTGTGATGCACACACCCTCAACCTCATCTCCACCAATGAGGTGGACAAAGCTGCATCCCAAGGTCCATCACGAAAATTGTACAGAAGTACAATGTCAAAATGTTCCAGCATTTGGAACAAAGCACACAGGTCCACAATAGCTTCAGAGGCAATATAGGACATTGCAAGCAAGAAAGTAACTGTGCCATGTGTGACAAGATGGAGCTCAGAGTACCGTGCCATCTCCAAACTCATAGCCCTCACAGATGACCAGCTGGGGCAAATCTGTGAAGACCTAGGTGTGAGCAGCAAACTACATCCTTGTGAGATTGCTTATCTGAAGGAGTACAGTACAGTCCTACAGCCACTCACATTCTCTATTGATCTTCTTCAGGGAGAGAAGAAGTGTTTTCTTGGCTTTCCCCAACAATCCTAAACTTGAAGTCTAAGCTCTCAGAGAAAATACTGTACCTCTTGCAACATTCTCTGCACACATCCTCACTAGCTAGATTTCTAGCTAGCTTGCCAAGGTCACCTTGGAGAGGAAGTCAGCTGCTTTGGCTTGTGCGAGACTGATAGGATGTCATACCTACGATGTGATTGCTGCCAAGTTAAGTGAAATACATGCAGACTTTAAAATTCAGCGCAAAGTGAGGGCCACAGTGACAGACAATGGCTATAGACCACTGGTTTGGACCCATGCAAAGCATCCATGAAGCAAAAATGGCAACTGCTACCGTGCCAAAGTTTTGACTGTTTTGGCTCAACCTTGGAAAGAGAGAGGAGATGCGGAGCACATTAGTTCAAGAAGCAGCTTCTATGGAGAACACACACTCCGAAGAGCTGGTGAGGGAGGACAGAACGAGTCTGATGAGTCAGAAGACAATTTTGTTGTGTTCGGAGGTGCAACAACAAGGGCCTGTGGCATTGCAGAGGATGAGGTGAAGAAGTACTTTGAAGACAAAGACAAGTCTTTGGACTCCTTGAAATCGTTCCCCATAGTCCAGAACTTGTTTCTGAAGTACAAGACTACACTGCCCTCCAGTGCCCCAGTTGAGCACCTTTTCAGCTATGGTGGAAACCTGTTTACCCCTCAGCAAAACAGGATGTCTGATGCTCATTTAGAGCATTTCCTCTTGCTGTGATACAACAGCAATTTCTGCCTTCAATCATCCGAATAGGCTAGCTTCAGGACAAGTCTACTGCAATATCATGTCTGATATGTGGGTAGATTGCACCTAGCTGCACTTTTTTTGCTTAAAATGAAAAACTACCTGGTGGGCTAAATGTGTGATTACACTGCATGTTGTAAAAAAACGTTGTCTTCATAATTCTATTTCTCATTTTTGTCATTTAGCAGACACTCTTATCCAGAGCGACTTACAGTAGTGAGTGCATACATTTTCATACTTTTTTGTACTGGTGTCCCGTGGGATAAGTGTTTAGCACAGTCCATGTTGCTGTGTTACTTAAGCCCTTACTTATACCTGGTTTTAACATGTATCCTTTGTTCTGCACATTGTGTTTGTGCCCACATTTTTAGACAGGTGTACATGATTAAAATACACATTGTGGTCTGACTGTGATCAGATATTATAGGTGTAAATGGACAAAGGATGAAGGACGCATGTAAGAGGCAGGTATACAGGGCTTAAATACATTTTTGTCACAATGTTTTCTGATGTGTTCTAATGTGGCTCTGCTTAGTGGCTCAAACATCCTGCAATAAATGTTGTTAAATCGGTAATAATATTTTTTTTCTCCTTATGTGTTTTATGGGTGAAGTAATCCAAAAGTAACTGAAAGTAATCAGATTACGTTACTTAGCTCACTGGTCACCATAGCAGCACCCAGCCATAGCACGCGCTCCAGCAGGTATATTTCACTGGTCATCCCCAAAGCCAACTCTTCCTTTGGCCGCCTTTCCTTCCAGTTCTCTGATGCCAATGACTGGAACGAATTGCAAAAATCACTGAAGCTGGAGTCTTATATCTCCCTCACTAACTTTAAGCATCAGCTGTCAGAGCAGCTTACCGATCATTGCACCTGTACACAGCCCATCTGTAAAGAGCCCACCCAACTACCTCATCCCCATATTGTTATTTATTTTTTTGCTCCTTTGCACCCCAGTATCTCTACTTGCTTATTCATCTACTGCACATCTGTCACTCCAGTGTTTAATTGCTGAATTGTAATTATTTCGCCACTATGGCCTATTTATTGCCTTACCTCCCTAATCTTACTACATTTGCACACACTGTATATAGATATTTCTATTGTGTTATTGACTGTATGTTTGTTTATCCCATGTGTAACTCTGTGTTGTTTGTGTCACACTGCTTTGCTTTATCTTGGCCAGGTCGCAGTTGTAAATGAGAACTTGTTCTCAACTGGCCTACCTGGTTAAATAAAGGTGAAATAAATAAAACAAATTTTTTAAATGTATACTACTGGGGGCAGAAGGTACCCTAGTGGTTAGAGTGCTGGGCCAGTAAGCAAAAGGTTGCTGGATCGAATCCCCGAGCTGACAAGGTAAAAATCTGTCGATCTGCCCCTGAACAAAGCAGTTAACCCACTGTTCCTCAGTAGGCCGTCATAGTAAATAAGAATTTGTTCTTAACTGACTTGCCATTACAGTTACCTTTAGACAGGTAACTGTAATGGATTACATTTAAAAAGTAACCTACCCAACCCTGGATATCTATGCAATACAAGAACAATTGCCCGTACAATGGAATAACTATGGAATATCTGATCTGCTCTATGTTGACGTATGTCTGTTCCAGCGTGTGCTATTCAAGGCTGGTGTTCTGTCTTTCTGGAGATCTGTTTCTTAAATGATAGTGAGAAACACAGTAATGTGCACCACCGTTCTGTGAGCAGACTTTAATTATCGCAATCATCTCTTATTCTGAGACTGTAAGGACTGTTGTTGAATTAGCCAGTGATAAAATTCTTGTCTTGGCTATTCATAACATTATTTTTAATTGTGTTTCTTTGTATCATTCCAGAATCAGAAAATGTTTTAAGCTTCGACACAATAATACATTTAGATTTGAGTCATCTTTATCCAGAGCAACTTGCAGTTAGTGCATTCATCTTAAGAATGCTAGGTGGGACAACCACATACAGTATCTCACCAAGCTTCAACTCTACATTACAGCAGGGCTCTTCTCTTACTGCAACCTGCACCGGAAGTACTGCATGCAAAAATAAAGATGTTTTATTGTAACAAACACCAGATAGGTGCAGTGAAATGTGTTGTTTTACAGGGTCAGCCATAGTAGTATGGCATCCCTGGAGTAAATGACAGTATGGTTAAGTGCCTTGCTCAAAGGTACATCAACAGATATTTCACATTGTCGGCTTGGGGATACTGGTCCACCACTCTAAACACAAGGCTACCTGCCACCCTGAGCCTAATTCACAATAAACATCACGTGTAAACATGAACAGGAAAAGTGATGCCCTGAATGCATAATACTGTATCTTGCACTGAGGGACTTCATTGATATAGAGTTTATATTACAATCTAATCAAACACCTGTGTATTAAGGAGCAGATAGCTCCCATTGGATTATACTGTATCAGGGGCCAGAATCAGAGTAACCACAAGTGGTCAGTCAGGCCTATTCAGCTGCTCAACAGGCTCAACGGGCAATCTGGCTGACTGGCCAGTAAATAAAACTCTATCAAGATATGGAGAGGTGGGCACGCAAGCACACACAGAATAGATGCCATACACATGATCAACATCCTTCTTGAAATACAGATAATGATAATGTAATTGTGCAATTGGACATAAAAACATGCAATTGACCATTAAATCGATGCACATCATATTTTAGTCATTTAGCTGACACTCTTTTCCAGAACGACTTACATGCAGAGTTGGCTCGGGGATTCAAACCAGAAACTTTTCGGTTACTGACCAAACCCTCTTAACCGCTATGCTAATGGCCCCCTAAATCACACATCATAAGGGCCCTATGTTTTGCACAATCATGTGACAGAGAACAATTTTATCATGTATTTTAAGCCTTATACAGAAATGAGAAATACACAACAAATAAAAAGCATTGTCTGAGGATGGTGCTGGACCATCTGACATAAAAAGAAAAGGGGACAGTTTGATGAAAAAGTTTTCAATAAATGTTCAACTCCAGGCATGTCACATGATTGTCCAAAATACAGGGCCCTACAAGTCATGCATGTAATCTGAACTAGCATGTAAGAGAGCTTCTCAGATAGACGCACTTCAGACAGCGGACATAGAACAGGTTGGGGGGGGGTTCTGTGAAATAGACTCACTTCAGACAGCGGACATAGAACAGGTTGGGGGGGGTTCTGTGAAATAGACTCACTTCAGACAGCAGACATAGAACAGGTTGGGGGGGGGGTCTGTGAAATAGACTCACTTCAGACAGCAGACATAGAACAGGTTGGGGGGGGTTCTGTGAAATAGACTCACTTCAGACAGCAGACATAGAACAGGTTGGGGGGGGGGGTTCTGTGAAATAGACTCACTTCAGACAGCAGACATAGAACAGGTTGGGGGGGGGGTCTGTGAAATAGACTCACTTCAGACAGCGGACATAGAACAGGTTGGGGGGGGGGTTCTGTGAAATAGACTCACTTCAGACAGCGGACATAGAACAGGTTGGGGGGGGGGGGGGTTCTGTGAAATAGACTCACTTCAGACAGCGGACATAGAACAGGTTGGGGGGGGGGTTCTGTGAAATAGACTCACTTCAGACAGCGGACATAGAACAGGTTGGGGGGGGGTTCTGTGAAATAGACTCACTTCAGACAGCGGACATAGAACAGGTTGGGGGGGGGTTCTGTGAAATAGACTCACTTCAGACAGCGGACATAGAACAGGTTGGGGGGGGGGGGGGTTCTGTGAAATAGACTCACTTCAGACAGCGGACACAGAACAGGTTGGGGGGGGGGTTCTGTGAAATAGACTCACTTCAGACAGCGGACATAGAACAGGTTGGGGGGGGGGTTCTGTGAAATAGACTCACTTCAGACAGCGGACATAGAACAGGTTGGGGGGGGTTCTGTGAAATAGACTCACTTCAGACAGCGGACATAGAACAGGTTGGGGGGGGTTCTGTGAAATAGACTCACTTCAGACAGCGGACATAGAACAGGTTGGGGGGGGTTCTGTGAAATAGACTCACTTCAGACAGCGGACATAGAACAGGTTGGGGGGGGGGGGGGTTCTGTGAAATAGACTCACTTCAGACAGCGGACATAGAACAGGTTGGGGGGGGGTTCTGTGAAATAGACTCACTTCAGACAGCGGACATAGAACAGGTTGGGGGGGGGGTTCTGTGAAATAGACTCACTTCAGACAGCGGACATAGAACAGGTTGGGGGGGGGTTCTGTGAAATAGACTCACTTCAGACAGCGGACATAGAACAGGTTGGGAGGGGGGGTTCTGTGAAATAGACTCACTTCAGACAGCGGACATAGAACAGGTTGGGGGGGGGGTTCTGTGAAATAGACTCACTTCAGACAGCGGACATAGAACAGGTTGGGGGGGGGGTTCTGTGAAATAGACTCACTTCAGACAGCGGACATAGAACAGGTTGGGGGGGGTTCTGTGAAATAGACTCACTTCAGACAGCGGACATAGAACAGGTTGGGGGGGTTCTGTGAAATAGACTCACTTCAGACAGCAGACATAGAACAAGTTGGGGGGGGGGGGTTCTGTGAAATAGACTCACTTCAGACAGCGGACATAGAACAGGTTGGGGGGGTGAGGTTTGTGTGAAATAGACTCACTTCAGACAGTGGACACAGAACAGGTTGAGGGGGTGAGGTTGTGTGAAATAGACTCACTTGAGAGGTTGTCAAGCAGCACTAGACAGGAACAGGCCTAGTGTTGCAGAACCAGAGCAGGAGTTTGGAGAGAGAGGAGCAGCCACTGGAGGAGGGGGAGGGGGAGGCGGAGGTGGAGAAGGAGGGGGAAGGAAGAGGCAGCACAGGGTAGCAGGAGCAGACGTCCAGACAGAGGAAGAGAGAGCAGAGGGAGGGAGGGAGGGAAGGAAAATAACATAAAAGGAAGAAGGGGGAAAAGGCAGAGGAGAAGAGGTGAGAGGGAGAGAGAAAGAGAGCGGGGGAAAATCTGGTTAATCAACACCCAAGTGACTCATTCAGCAGTTACTAACCCACAGCTAGCGTACATGCAGCCAGGTACTGTATGCGGCAGCTCTCCTCTAATTAGGAAGACCTTTCGTCAGAGCATTAATCATGTTGGTTTCATTACGGTGCTTTATTCAAGCAGTTAGATTAATTAAAGGACAAACAGAGAAAATACAACGCACCATCATTAAAGTGAATGAAAGAAGAGGTTGAAAAAGTACATTTATAAAAATATGTACAGTAGCTAATAACATAGAAGAAGCTTTGAGAGGACGTGAAAAACAAAACAGAGATAACAGGGACCATGAAATCAGTCAGACTGGCTCAGTGTTTATTTCTGGGCTAAAGTCAACATATATTCCACGTTGGTTCAACGTAATTTCTTGTCTTTACCCAACAGTGAGAGTTAGGTTGTTGTTGTTGACAGAGGAGGGTGTATTGAATTGCTCTAGAGGTCTAATGAATAGAGTGAGCCTGACCACTTTCTATAGCAGCCTTCCCCAGTCAATAAGATGTTACTGAGTCCCCAGATAAACCTACAGTACACACATGGATTGATGTTCCTCAATCATGATATGGTAATTCATGAAGGTCCTCGGACAAACTTATATAGCTATTGATTGATGTCATGGTAAGGAGGAAAAAGGGTTATTAAAACAGAAATATAGCACAAATCACACTGTGAAATCAAGATGCTCTAAACATTGCATTTAGCCCATAAATACATTTACAAGATCTGAAAACATGTAGTTCAGTTTGTGATCACTTTGTAATAATTAAGCAATAGGCCATGAGAACCCACTGATTATTGTGAACAACACACGGCTAAGGGCTGCTCTTAGGCACAATGTGGTTTTGGTGCCAGGTGACAATGTCATACTCCTGTCAATATATTTACCACTGCTTTGGCAACTTCCTGTTTCTTTGTGTTTATTTTCTGCCAGCAGACAAAACAACCCAGACTCCCCACGCTATCCAGACATTGTCTGGTCCAGACCTGACACATACACACATATGTGTGGCATTGTTTCAAAGCCATTTTACCAGAACCAAACATCCAGGTCCAGACTGAGTGAGTACAGGAAGTCTATTACAGATAGCATACAGTGTGCTGCTCAGTGTTGTACATGCTGCCTGATGGAGCCGGTAAGCAATCTGTGAAAATGAGGTCAAATACCCCGGAGGGACACACTGCATCTGGTGAAGACTTCTGACTGCTAACCCAGAGATACTCCATAATATATCCAGTACACCGTAGCCTATAAGACAGGGACCACAGTAGAGCAAATATATGTTTAAAATATGTCTATGTTATTTGATAGCTCTGTATTCATAATGCGGGATGGAGTCCAAGGGCATTTGATCATCCTGAATTGAGAGGGTTTCAAACGTGCCCAGTCGGTGCCTACCACAGTGAAACTCATCTGCAATGCCATGCCAGCCGGTGCTCACAAGCAGCCCCCGTGTCTGTGAGACTGTACATGTTTTCTTTGCATCGCTACACACTACCCTGCCAGAATAATGCTAAGCTCAGGGGTGAGCTGTCATCGCTGTGGCAGTGTCGACTGGGAGAAAACCAAATGTAGGACCGGGTTTTGCTGGCTCTGCTCTGTTATTTCTCTATATACACTATATATACAGTGGCGGCAGGTAGCCTAGTGGTTAGAGCGTTGGGCCAGTAACCAAAAGGTTGCTAGATCGAATCCCCAAGCTGACAAAGTAAAAATCTGTCGTTCTACTCCTGAACAAGGCAGTTAACCCACTGTTCCTAGGCCGTCAATGTAAATAAGAATTTGTTCCTAACTGACTTGCCTAGGTAAAAAATAATTATGAAAGTATGTGGACACCCCTTCAAATGAGTGGATTTTGCTATTTCAGCCACCCCCATTGCTGACAGGTGTATAAAATTGAGCACACAGCCATGCGATCTCCATAGACAAACATTGGCAGTAGAATGGCCTTACTGAAGAACTCAGCGACTTTCAATGTGGAACCATCATAGGGTCCCACCTTTCCAACAAGTCAGTTTGTCAAATTTCTGCCCTGCTAGAGCTGCTCCGGTCAACTATAAGTGCTGTTATTGTGAAGTGGATACATCTAGGAGCAACAACGGCTTAGCCACAAAGTGGTAGGCCACACAAGCTCAGGACCGCTGAAGCGTGTAGTGCGTAAAAAATCGTCTGTCCTCGGTTGCAACACTCACTACTGAGTTCCAAACTGCCTCTGGAAGCGATGTCAGCACAAGAACTGTTTGTCCGGAGATTCATGAAATGGGATTCAATGGCTGGGCAGCCTCACACAAGCCTAGGATCACCGTGCACAATTCCAAGTGTCGGCTGGAGTGGTGTAAAGCTCGCCGCCATTGGACTCTTGAGCAGAGGAAACGCTCTCTCTGGAGTAATGAATCACACTTCACCATATGGCAGTTCGACGGACAAATCTGGGTTTGGCAGATGCCAGGAGAATGCTACCTGCTCGAATGCGTAGTGCCAACTGTAAAGTTTGGTGGAGGAGTAATAATGGTCTGGGGCTGTTTTCATGGTTCGGGCTAGGCCCCTTAATGCTACAACATATAATGACATTCTCGTGGATTCTATGCTTCCAACTTTGTGGCAACAGTTTGGGGAAGGCCATTTCCTGTTTCAGCATGACAATGCTCCTTTGCACAAAGCAAGTTCCGTACAGAAATGGTTTGTCAAGATCGGTATGGACGAACTTGACTGGCCTGCACAGAGCCCTGACCTTAACCCCATTGAACACCTTTGGGATGAATTGGAACGCCGACTATGAGCCAGGCCCAATCGCCCAACATCAGTGCCTGACCTCACTAATGCTCTTGTTGTTGAATGGAAGCAAGTCTGCGCAAAAATGTTCCAAAATCTAGTGGAAAGCATTCCCAGAAGATTGGAGGCTGTTATAGCAGCAAAGGGGGGACCAACTCCATATTAACGCCTATGATTTTTGAATGAGATGTTTGACGAGCAGTTGTCCACATACTTTTGGTCATGTAGTGTATAATCCCTATTAACACTGGAGCTGATGCAGAACACTGCTGTTGGTTCATGATAGTGCCATGTGGTTTATCTCCCCTACACACACATTGGCCAAGGATTAGTTTATACAACAATCACGCAATAACAGCTCTTCTACTCACGCATAAATAAAGGAGGTCAAAGAGGAGGCATTCTTGTTCAAGGTAAGACACCTTGTGGAAGAGTAGACTGAATAATGCATCACAACCGTTCCACGTCTAAAAAACAGCAACCCTTTCAGTTTTATATATTCATAATAAATGTGGTCAGATGAAAAAAAAGATGATGTACCTAGGTCATTAGAGCTGTTGATCTATAGCTGAATGCTCTTTCCACCTAGTCCTTCAAATACTATTCAATATTTCTAGTGAAGCTTTGAAGCATATGTAGGGGTCAACACTGAGGGGCAAGAGCAACTGACAGTATGTCAGCATGTCCTTGAAAAATACATTATTTTAAAGTGTGGAAAAAGGTCAAATGTTCATCTCTCAGAGCTGTCCCTGTGATGAACGTCTAATATGTTTACATAACCACAAAATCCCCCCTGTAATATAGTAACAGGGAAAATTGTTAGTAGCAAAACGTAAAATAAAATAATTGAGCTTTAACTTAAGATATACAGTGGGGAGAACAAGTATTTGATACACTGCCGATTTTTCAGGTTGTCCTACTTACAAAGCATGTAGAGGTCTGTAATTTTTATCATAGGTACACTTCAACTGTGAGAGACGGAATCTAAAACAAAAATCCAGAAAATCACATTGTATGATTTTTAAGTAATTAATTTGCATTTTATTGCATGACATAAGTTTTTGATACATCAGAAAAGCAGAACTTAATATTTGGTACAGAAACCTTTGTTTGCAATTACAGAGATCATACGTTTCCTGTAGTTCTTGACCAGGTTTGCACACACTGCAGCAGGGATTTTGGCCCACTCCTCCATACAGACCTTCTCCAGATCCTTCAGGTTTCGGGGCTGTCGCTGGGCAATACGGACTTTCAGCTCCCTCCAAAGATATTCTATTGGGTTCAGGTCTGGAGACTGGCTAGGCCACTCCAAGACCTTGAGATGCTTCTTACAGAGCCACTCCTTAGTTGCCCTGGCTGTGTGTTTCGGGTCGTTGTCTTGCTGGAAGACCCAGCCACGACCCATCTTCAATGCTCTTACTGAGGGAAGGAGGTTGTTGGCCAAGATCTCGCGATACATGGCCCCATCCATCCTCCCCTCAATACGGTGCAGTCGTCCTGTCCCCTTTGCAGAAAAGCATCCCCAAAGAATGATGTTTCCACCTCCATGCTTCACGGTTGGGATGGTGTTCTTAGAGTTGTACTCATCCTTCTTCTTCCTCCAAACACGGCGAGTGGAGTTTAGACCAAAAAGCTCTATTTTTGTCTCATCAGACCACATGACCTTCTCCCATTCCTCCTCTGGATCATCCAGATGGTCATTGGCAAACTTCAGACGGGCCTGGACATGCGCTGGCTTGAGCAGGGGGACCTTGCGTGCGCTGCAGGATTTTAATCCATGACGGCGTAGTGTGTTACTAATGGTTTTCTTTGAGACTGTGGTCCCAGCTCTCTTCAGGTCATTGACCAGGTCCTGCCGTGTAGTTCTGGGCTGATCCCTCACCTTCCTCATGATCATTGATGCCCCACGAGGTGAGATCTTGCATGGAGCCCCAGACCGAGGGTGATTGACCGTCAACTTCAACTTCTTCCATTTTCTAATAATTGCGCCAACAGTTGTTGCCTTCTCACCAAGCTGCTTGCCTATTGTCCTGTAGCCCATCCCAGCCTTGTGCAGGTCTACAATTTTATCCCTGATGTCCTTACACAGCTCTCTGGTCTTGGCCATTGTGGAGAGGTTGGAGTCTGTTTGATTGAGTGTGTGGACAGGTGTCTTTTATACAGGTAACGAGTTCAAACAGGTGCAGTTAATACAGGTAATGAGTGGAGAACAGGAGGGCTTCTTAAAGAAAAACTAACAGGTCTGTGAGAGCCGGAATTCTTACTGGTTGGTAGGTGATCAAATACTTATGTCATGCAATAAAATGCAAATAATTTCCTTAAAAATCATACAATGTGATTTTCTGGATTTTTGTTTTAGATTCCGTCTCTCACAGTTGAAGTGTACCTATGATAAAAATTACAGACCTCTACATGCTTTGTAAGTAGGAAAACCTGCAAAATCGGCAGTGTATCAAATACTTGTTCTCCCCACTGTAAATCAGAATAAATGTAATTTATGGCACACAGAAGGGAGCCAGGGAGTGCGAACCAACACAAACAGTGGCTTCTAGCGCCTCAGACATGACGACCGTCTGGCCTGGCCTTTCTCTCTACGCTCACTTAACATGGCTTAAAAATATGGCTCCTGAGAGAATAACACAACCACTAGACCAACAACAAATAGACCTAACACCACTAGATCTACCACCACCAGACCGACAACCACTAAACCAACCACCACTAGACCTACAACCACTAGACATACCACCACTAGACCTACAACCACTAGACCTACCACCACTAGACCTACCATCACTAGACCTACTACCACTTGACATACCACCACTAGACCTACCATCACTAGACCTACAACCACTAGACCTACCATCACTAGACCTACAACCACTAGACATACCACCACTAGAGCTACAACCACTAGACCTAACACCACTAGACCTACAACCACTAGACCTAACAGCACTAGACCTACAACCACTAGACCTACCACCACTAGACCTACCACCACTAGACATACCACCACTAGACATACCACCACTAGACCTACCAGCACTAGACCGACAACCACTAGACATACCACCACTAGAGCTACAACCACTAGACCTAACACCACTAGACCTAACACCACTAAACCACCACTATACTGCCACTAGACCTACCACCACTAGACCTAACACCACTAGAACTACAACCAATAGAACTATAACCACTAGACCTACCACCGCTAGACTTACAACTGCTAGACCTACAACCACCAGACCTACAACCACTAGACATACCACCACTAGACCGACAACCACTAGACCTAACACCACTAGACCTACCACCACTAGACCTACCATCACTAGACCTAAAACCACTAGACCTACCACCACTAGCTCTACCACCACTAGACCTACCACCACTAGACCTACCATCACTAGACCTACAACCACTAGGCATACCACCACTAGACCTACCACCGCTAGACCTACCACCACTAGACCTACAACCGCTAGACCTACCACCACTAGACCTTCCACCGCTAGACCTATAACCACTAGACCTACAACCACTAGACATACCACCACTAGACCGACAACCACTAGACCTACAACCACTAGACATACTGCCACTAGACCTACCACCACTAGACCTAACACCACTAGAACTACAACCACTAGAACTACAACCACAAGACCTACCACCGCTAGACTTACAACTGCTAGACCTACAACCACCAGACCTACAACCACTAGACATACCACCACTCGACCGACAACCACTAGACCTAACACCACTAGACCTACCACCACTAGACCTACCATCACTAGACCTAAAACCACTAGACCTACCACCACTAGCTCTACCACCACTAGACCTACAAGGACTAGACCTACAACCACTAGACCTACAACCGCTAGACATACCACCACTAGACCTACCACCAATAGATCTACCACCAAAAGACCTACCACCACTAGACCTACCGACACTAGAACTACAACCACTAGACATACCGCCACTAGACCTACCACCACTAGACCTAACACCACTAGACCTACCACCACTAGACCTACAACCACTAGACATAACATCACTAGACATACCACCACCAGACCTACAACCACTAGACATACTGCCACTAGACCTACCACCACTAGACCTACAACCGCTAGACCTACAACCACTAGACCTACCACCACTAGACCTACCACCACTAGACCTAACACCACTAGACCTACAACCACTAGACCTAACATCACTAGACCTAACACCACTAGACCTAACTCCACTAGACCTAACACCACTAGACCTACCACCGCTAGACCTAACATCACTAGACCTAACACCACTAGACCTAACACCACTAGACCTACAACCACTAGACCTACCACCACTAGACCTAACACCACTAGACCTATAACGGCTAGACCTACAACCGCTAGACACACCACCACTAGACCTACCACCACTAGACCTAACACCACTAGACTTACCACCACTAGACCTAACACCACTAGACCTATAACCACTAGACCTACCACCACTAGACCTAACACCACTAGAACTACAACCACTAGAACTACAACCACTAGACCTACCACCGCTAGACCTACAACTGCTAGACCTACAACCACCAGACCTACAACCACTAGACCTACCACCACTAGACCTACCACCACTAGAACTAACATCACTAGACATACCACCACTAGACCTACCATCACTAGACCTACAACCACTAGGCATACCACCACTAGACCTAACATCACTAGACATACCACCACTAGACCTACCATCACTAGACCTACAACCACTAGGCATACCACCACTAGACCTACCACCGCTAGACCTACCACCACTAGACCTACAACCGCTAGACCTACCACCACTAGACCTTCCACCGCTAGACCTACAACCACTAGACCTACAACCACTAGACATACCACCACTAGACCGACAACCACTAGACCTACAACCACTAGACATACTGCCACTAGACCTACCACCACTAGACCTAACACCACTAGAACTACAACCACTAGACCTACCACCGCTAGACTTACAACTGCTAGACCTACAACCACCAGACCTACAACCACTAGACCTACCACCACTAGACCTACCACCACTAGACCTACAACCGCTAGACATACAACCACTAGACCTACAACCACTAGACCTACCACCACTAGACCTACCACCACTAGACCTAACACCACTAGACCTATAACCACTAGACCTACCACCACTAGACACACCACCACTAGACCTACCACCACTAGACCTAACACCACTAGACCTATAACCGCTAGACCTACAACCGCTAGACACACCACCACTAGACCTACCACCACTAGACCTAAAACCACTAGACCTACCACCACTAGACCTAACACCACTAGACCAATAACCACTAGACCTACCACCACTAGACCTAACACCACTAGAACTACAACCACTAGAACTACAACCACTAGACCAACCACCGCTAGACCTACAACTGCTAGACCTACAACCACCAGACCTACAACCACGAGACCTACCACCACTAGACCTACCACCACTAGACCTACCACCACTAGACCTAACATCACTAGACATACCACCACTAGACCTACCATCACTAGACCTACAACCACTAGGCATACCACCACTAGACCTACCACCGCTAGACCTACCAACACTAGACCTACAACCGCTAGACGTACCACCGCTAGACCTACAACCACTAGACCTACAACCACTAGACATACCACCACTAGACCGACAACCACTAGACCTACAACCACTAGACATACTGCCACTAGACCTACCACCACTAGACCTAACACCACTAGAACTACAACCACTAGAACTACAACCACTAAACCTACCACCGCTAGACTTACAACTGCTAGACCTACAACCACCAGACCTACAACCACTAGACATACCACCACTAGACCGACAACCACTAGACCTAACACCACTAGACCTACCACCACTAGACCTACCATCACTAGACCTAAAACCACTAGACCTACCACCACTAGCTCTACCACCACTAGACCTACAAGGACTAGACCTACAACCACTAGACCTACCACCACTAGACCTACCACCACTAGACCTAACATCACTAGACATACCACCACTAGACCTACCATCACTAGACCTACAACCACTAGGCATACCACCACTAGACCTACCACCGCTAGACCTACCACCACTAGACCTACAACCGCTAGACCTACCACCACTAGACCTTCCACCGCTAGACCTACAACCACTAGACCTACAACCACTAGACATACCACCACTAGACCGACAACCACTAGACCTACAACCACTAGACATACTGCCACTAGACCTACCACCACTAGACCTAACACCACTAGAACTACAACCACTAGAACTACAACCACAAGACCTACCACCGCTAGACTTACAACTGCTAGACCTACAACCACCAGACCTACAACCACTAGACATACCACCACTAGACCGACAACCACTAGACCTAACACCACTAGACCTACCACCACTAGACCTACCATCACTAGACCTAAAACCACTAGACCTACCACCACTAGCTCTACCACCACTAGACCTACAAGGACTAGACCTACAACCACTAGACCTACAACCGCTAGACATACCACCACTAGACCTACCACCAATAGATCTACCACCAAAAGACCTACCACCACTAGACCTACCGACACTAGAACTACAACCACTAGACATACCACCACTAGACCTAACACCACTAGACCTACCACCACTAGACCTACAACCACTAGACATAACATCACTAGACATACCACCACCAGACCTACAACCACTAGACATACTGCCACTAGACCTACCACCACTAGACCTACAACCGCTAGACCTACAACCACTAGACCTACCACCACTAGACCTACCACCACTAGACCTAACACCACTAGACCTACAACCACTAGACCTAACATCACTAGACCTAACACCACTAGACCTAACTCCACTAGACCTAACACCACTAGACCTAACACCACTAGACCTACCACCGCTAGACCTAACATCACTAGACCTAACACCACTAGACCTATAACGGCTAGACCTACAACCGCTAGACACACCACCACTAGACCTACCACCACTAGACCTAACACCACTAGACTTACCACCACTAGACCTAACACCACTAGACCTATAACCACTAGACCTACCACCACTAGACCTAACACCACTAGAACTACAACCACTAGAACTACAACCACTAGACCTACCACCGCTAGACCTACAACTGCTAGACCTACAACCACCAGACCTACAACCACTAGACCTACCACCACTAGACCTACCACCACTAGACCTAACATCACTAGACATACCACCACTAGACCTACCATCACTAGACCTACAACCACTAGGCATACCACCACTAGACCTAACATCACTAGACATACCACCACTAGACCTACCATCACTAGACCTACAACCACTAGGAATACCACCACTAGACCTACCACCGCTAGACCTAACACCACTAGAACTACAACCACTAGACCTACCACCGCTAGACTTACAACTGCTAGACCTACAACCACCAGACCTAAAACCACTAGACCTACCACCACTAGCTCTACCACCACTAGACCTACAAGGACTAGACCTACAACCACTAGACCTACAACCGCTAGACATACCACCACTAGACCTACCACCAATAGATCTACCACCACTAGACCTACCACCACTAGACCTACCGACACTAGAACTACAACCACTAGACATACCGCCACTAGACCTACCACCACTAGACCTACCACCACTAGACCTACAACCACTAGACCTAACATCACTAGACGTACCACCACTAGACCTACAACTACTAGACCTACCACCACTAGACCTAACTCCACTAGACCTAACATCACTAGACCTAACACCACTAGACCTAACTCCACTAGACCTAACACCACTAGAACTACAACCACTAGAACTACAACCACAAGACCTACCACCGCTAGACTTACAACTGCTAGACCTACAACCACCAGACCTACAACCACTAGACATACCACCACTAGACCGACAACCACTAGACCTAACACCACTAGACCTACCACCACTAGACCTACCATCACTAGACCTAAAACCACTAGACCTACCACCACTAGCTCTACCACCACTAGACCTACAAGGACTAGACCTACAACCACTAGACCTACAACCGCTAGACATACCACCACTAGACCTACCACCAATAGATCTACCACCAAAAGACCTACCACCACTAGACCTACCGACACTAGAACTACAACCACTAGACATACCGCCACTAGACCTAACACCACTAGACCTAACACCACTAGACCTACCACCACTAGACCTACAACCACTAGACATAACATCACTAGACATACCACCACCAGACCTACAACCACTAGACATACTGCCACTAGACCTACCACCACTAGACCTACAACCGCTAGACCTACAACCACTAGACCTACCACCACTAGACCTACCACCACTAGACCTAACACCACTAGACCTACAACCACTAGACCTAACATCACTAGACCTAACACCACTAGACTTACAACCACCAGACCTACAACCACTAGACCTACCACCACTAGACCTACCACCACTAGACCTAACATCACTAGACATACCACCACTAGACCTACCATCACTAGACCTACAACCACTAGGCATACCACCACTAGACCTAACATCACTAGACATACCACCACTAGACCTACCATCACTAGACCTACAACCACTAGGCATACCACCACTAGACCTACCACCGCTAGACCTACCACCACTAGACCTACAACCGCTAGACCTACCACCACTAGACCTTCCACCGCTAGACCTACAACCACTAGACCTACAACCACTAGACATACCACCACTAGACCGACAACCACCAGACCTACAACCACTAGACATACTGCCACTAGACCTACCACCACTAGACCTAACACCACTAGAACTACAACCACTAGACCTACCACCGCTAGACTTACAACTGCTAGACCTACAACCACCAGACCTACAACCACTAGACATACCACCACTAGACCGACAACCACTAGACCTAACACCACTAGACCTACCACCACTAGACCTACCATCACTAGACCTAAAACCACTAGACCTACCACCACTAGCTCTACCACCACTAGACCTACAAGGACTAGACCTACAACCACTAGACCTACAACCGCTAGACATACTACCACTAGACCTACCACCAATAGATCTACCACCAATAGACCTACCACCACTAGACCTACCGACACTAGAACTACAACCACTAGACATACCGCCACTAGACCTAACACCACTAGACCTACCACCACTAGACCTACAACCACTAGACCTAACATCACTAGACGTACCACCACTAGACCTACAACTACTAGACCTACCACCACTAGACCTAACTCCACTAGACCTAACATCACTAGACCTAACACCACTAGACCTAACTCCACTAGACCTAACACCACTAGACCTAACACCACTAGACCTACCGCCACTAGACCTAACATCACTAGACCTAACACCACTAGACCTAACACCACTAGACCTAACACCACTAGACCTACCACCACTAGACCTAACACCACTAGACCTAACATCACTAGACCTAACACCACTAGACCTAACACCACTAGACCTAACACCACTAGACCTACCACCACTAGACATACCGCCACTAGACCTAACACCACTAGACCTAACACCACTAGACCTAACACCACTAGACCTACCACCACTAGACATACCACCACAAGACCTAACCCTCAGCGCCTGATTCCTCTCTAGGTTTCCTCTTAGGCTCCTGCCATTTTAGGACATTTGCCTAGTCACCATGCTTCTACATCTGCATTGCTTGCTGTTTGGGGTTTTAGACTGGGTTTCTGTATAACACTTTGTCACATCAGCTGATGTTAAAAGGGCTTTATAAATACATTTGATTGATTGATTTGATTGACCTACAACCACTAGACCACCATACCTACAACCACTAGACCTACAACCACTAGACCACTAGACCTACAACCACTAGACCTACAACCACTAGACCACTACACCTAGGAACCATTAGACCTACAACCACTAGACCTACAACCACTAGACCACTAGACCTACAACCACTAGACCACTAGACCTAGGAACCACTAGACCTACAACCACTAGACCTACAACCACTAGACCCCCATACCTACAACCACTAGACCTACAACCACTAGACCTACAACCACTAGACCACCATACCTACAACCACTAGACCTACAACCACCATACCTACAACCACTAGACCTAGGAACCACTAGACCTAGGAACCACTAGACCACTAGACCTACAACCACTAGACTTACAACCACTAGACCCACAAGGTGATGAGGTAGTACATTAAAGGCTTAGTAAACTCTGGAGAAATTGTTATGAATGTTATTAGTTGTTTTTGGGAAGTATAAAATGGCCAATATATCAACTTCAACAGTCTGATAGTATCAACGGCCTCAGGGTTCTAGATTTTGCCATTTAAACCATAACAGGCTATTATGCTCCAACAAGCTTTTGGGGCAGCAGAAAGGCTGCAAGATCGAATCCCAGGGCTGACAAAGTAAAAATCTGCCGTTCTACTGTTCTTAACTGACTTGCCTAGTTAAATAAGGGTAAAAAATAAAAGCTTTCACATTCATTTTACATGATCATATTGCAGACTTCAGCATTTATTCTGGACAGTTGTTTTCTTGCAATGCATACAAAGCATTTTATAACATGGATATATGATTTAATGGCCTGAAATTCAATATGGTCGTAATGATGCTGTAGATTTAAGATTACCTTAAGCGGTCAACTGAATAGCCATGTGGGTGGGTGGCAATTTCATCTGCTTTTACTCAGGAGTCAAAAAGGCATAGGCGTGACTCCACTACTCAGAAGGTCAAGGCTTCACATCCCTGCATATCCTTATTTGTTTACATACAACTGACTGGAACTGCAGCAGGCGTAACCATAGAAATAGAATGAAGGGAAGCTGTGTGATCATGTGGATCGTGTGGTTAGAGTTAGATGAGGTTGGAGCATGCCAAGAGAGAAAGAACTACTAGGAGGCGAAATGTGCCCCATTCATTCATGTGGTAGATAAGAATCTGACCCTTGCATCTGGGTACATGTCAGCTCCTGTGAGCATCACACTAAGCAGTATTTAACTCCTTGTGTCCCAGCGTAGAGAAAGTACTGATTCTTGAACAGGTTGTGAAAAATGTGACCAACTTCAGGCATTTATTGCTGTTAAATATTACATTTTAAATGTACTCTGCATAATTACCCCAAAAGACAGGAGGTAAAAGTATCTGAGTTAATGTCTTCATTTTTAATTTCCTTTAGTTTATTCCCATTTGAACTCACCACTTAGTGATGTAATCTGTTGGCTGGTTTCTTTTTCTAACCCTGAACTTTAGTTAAGTCCATTATGGACTGTGTGGTGCTCTCTCATGCTATTCTTTCCCATTTTACTGCAGAGGTAATCATCTAGAACCAAAGATCAAACTTGATCAACAATATGACCTTTCTCCCCATTCACTGTGGTAATTAGTGTTATTAAAGAAGCTGTGGTGGCCAGCAGCAAATTACAACAATTTGAGTAACTTGTGCACAACGTTCAGTTTTCCTATAGAATCTCTACCTGGCATCCTGCCCAGTACACCTATATAGCCTGGTCTTGGCACCTAGACAGCATTTGATCACTCACAAGCACGACGTTGGCATTATTACCCACCTGGGTTAAAAACTGTCTTGGTAAAGGTGTGATCAGGAATCAGCTGCTTCTAGCAGGGGTAATAATGTACTTTTACAGTGCAATGTATCCACACCTGGCTGCCGAGATGGATCAATGCATCCTCACTCTAGCCACAGATTAATATAGTCTGTCTAACTGGGAGCAGGGCCCCACTGAGTGAAGAATGAAGACAGAAGGAGATTGTGAGTAGGGCCTGTATTTTAATCACACTCTGCTGTACTCTGTAATCACTGATCATTACATTTTACATGGGTTCCTTCCACAACTCATTCTCTCAGGTCTATAGTGTGGTTGCCTCTCAACAGGGGGCCGGGGGCCGGGGCCGGGGCCTGCCGCCTTGCGCCTCTCCACAGCTGCTCCGACCAACAGACATCCCAGCATACTTCACTTCTCTGTTTATCAGCCCGATTAACATGCTGACAGCTCCACCATTTGGAAACTGTTCCGGGGATTTATGTTCTCCCAGAGTTTCCAAGTGCCGCAGCAGAAAACAACGATTTTTTGCGGGAACATTGTGGAGAGTCTTTCATGGTCATTTATATTTTCAATCTGGATATATTCTCAACATGCTCTGTTTACAGAGCAGACTCCCAGGGCGGAGGAGAACATTGTTAAACTACAAACGTATATGCTTTCAATTAAGGATTGTTAGCACAATCGGTCTCTCAACCCTTAGCTGTGACCCCCAAGTTCTTAAAATATATTTAGTATTATAAAACATTAACCACTTAACTTAGAAATTCAATATATACTTGAATGTACCCACACCTGAGTTTCCTGAAATAGCTTCATACAAAAACACAATCTTACACACTTGACTAAATATAAGTCACATATTTATGTTTTCTTATGTGTTCATGTTCAGCCCTTTTGCCAGTTCAAAGAGTGGGTGTCACAGGGCCCAGTCCTATGGTCTGTTTCTGAACACTTCTTATTTCTATGGCAACAAAAGGGTTGTCAGTAGTGAATGTTTTTCAAACACGCACACTTGAAGTTTCCTTCTTTTTCTGTCGAACAAGACTTGGTATGTGTGTTTTGTCTAGATTCCAGTGTAAACTGTATTTTACAACAGGACAGAAGAGAAAGAGTGAATTGTTAACTGACCACATCAGAGGTCCACTTGCCTGAGAGACGGAGGATGGTGCAAGTTGCCAACACATAATTTTTCTATTTGAACTCTGCCCTCGGTATCTCCTGATCTCTCCATTCTCCAAATGGAAACACAGCTTAATGTCACTAACAAACCATGCATAAATCCCAGCATTATCAAATCCTGCCACTAGCTAGTTGCCACTATGAATAATAAAAATAAAAAAATCCTCCAAATATTCAACATAATTGTGATTTGCTTTATGAGTTTGTACAACGAGCAAGAGCTATATTATTTAATTTCGTCCCATAACAATATAATTACAAATATTAAAGAAAATGTAAAGTCATTATGTCAGTTAACATATCTACTCTGTCTTTTTCCTGTTGATTAATGGTAATAACATTCATGTCGCCGTAGCAACAAAACAAACAAATCAGGTTTCAGTTTGTCTGCAGTAATATCTGCATTCGTACATTGTGTAATAAGAAGTCTCTTGTGTTGTAATACTTCAGTCAGGGAAAAGCAGTTATGAACTAAATAATGACTACACTTTTACAAAAAAGGGTTCCAAAAGCATTATTTGGCTGTCCCCATAGGAGAACCCTTTTTGGTTCCAGGTAGAACTCATGCAGGGGAGGCGGATGTCTCTGGTAGAGAGCCACACATGCTATCCGGGGTGAAAGAGTGGCGTAGGTCGGCGGCGTCTGTCGGCAAAGTGTTTCTGGGTATTAGAGGCTTCCTGCAGATGCTGGCGAGTGGTCTCCCATACTCGCTCACTACACCGAAACCAGTTGTCAACTGCTGGGACTATACTAGGCTCCGCCTCCTAGGGAAACATGGGGGGTTGGTAACCAAGTACACACTGAAACGGAGTAGGGTGGAGGGATGAATGCATGAGTGAGTTCTGAGCGTATTCGTCCCAGGCCATATACCGACTCCAGTCGTGTGGCGATGCAGAACATTGTTGGTGAAGGTACTTCCCTATTTCTTGGTTCAGGCATTCCGTCTGCCCGTTGGTCTGGGGATGGCACCCGGAGGAGAGGCTGAGGGCGACCCCTAGTCGGTCACAGAAGGCTCGCCACACCAGGGAGACAAACTGGGGCCCGCGGTCAAAGACTATGTCCTCCAGAATCCCATACAGACGGAACACCTGCTGGAACATACACTCAGCCAATTGCATGGTGTTAGGTAAATGAGGAAGAAGAACCAGACGACACATTTTAGAAAAACGGTCTACTATGACAAGGATGGGGTGTTACCAGAGGATTCAGGAAGGTCTGTGATGAAGTCAACAGCTATGTGGGACCAGGTTCTGTGAGGGATTGGCAAAGGTTGAAGCTTACCGGAAGGGAGATGACGAGGGCTTTTGGTTTGGGCGCACACTAGACAGGAGAGTACGTAATCCCTTACGTCGGATGCCAGTGAGGACCACCAGAACTTACAGGCTAGAAGTTCGGTGGTTTGTGTAATGCCCGGATGCCCTGACCCCAAGGACGTGTGACACCATTGCATCAGTTGGGGTCTAACAGCTGCTGGTACGTAACTTCTCCCAGCTGGTGTCTTAGGAGGTGCCGGGTCTGAGTTTAGGGCTTCTTGTAGGCAGAGTGAACCTCCCACTGTACCGGTCCCATAATGCAAGAGGAAGGAAGAATGGGTGTAGGGTCTGAGTTACTGGTCGGAAGGTCAAACTGGTGGTAGAGAGCATCAGCTTTTACGTTTTTCCTTCCAAGGATGTAAGTAACATGAAAATGGAAGCGTGTGAAGAAAAGAGCCCAACAGGCTTGTCTCGAGTTTAACCTCTTGGCCCCTCTGATATATTCCAGATCACGATGATCTGTTAGGACGAGAAAGGGATGTTGTGCGCCCTCCAACAAGTGGTGCCACTCCTCAATGGCCAGCTTAATAGCCAGGAGTTCTGTTCCCCACATCGTAATTCCTCTCAGCAGAGGATAACTTCCTGGAGAAGAAGGCACAGGGATGTGATTTGAGGTGTTCCCACCCGCTGAGAGACTATGGCTCCTACTCCTACTTCGGAGGCATCCACCTCCAGGGTGAAAGGAAGGGTCGGATCAGGTTGGCGAAGGACAGGAGCTGAGGTAAAGCGGCGTTTTCAAGTTGTTGAAAGAAGTCAGGGTGGTATTAGTCCATTGAAGGGTCCGGGTCTTTTGGCTGGTAAGGGCAGTGAGGGGAGCGGCAGTAGAACTGAAGTTCTGAATGAACCGGCGATAGTAGTTGGAGAACCCAATGAAACGTTCCTTAACGGTGGTGGGTTTGTGCCCGTTACTGACAGCGGTGACTTTTTTCTCATCCATGCTGACCCCTCCAGGTGTCAGTATGAAACCGAGGAAGTTTACCGAGGTTACATGGAAGGTGCTCTTTTCAGTCGTCACATAAATGGTTATGGTCAAGGAGCCGTTGAAGAACCTTTTGCACATGCTGTATCTGTTCCTTTAGGGAGTGGGAGTAAATCCGGATGTCATCAATGTAGACGATGAGAAAGCAGTTGATCATATCTTTGAAAACCTCAGTCATAAAGGATTGGAAGACGGCAGGGGCGTTAGTAAGGCCGTAGGGCATAACCAGATGTTTGTAGTGCCCTCGTGCGGTGATAAAGGCCGTCTTCCATTCGTCGCCTTCACGTATACGGACAAGGTTATATGCACTTCGCAGGTCGAGTTTTGTATAGACGTTGGCGAGGCCCACTTGTTCAAGAGTCGCTGGGATCAGAGGAAGAGGGAAACGGTTCTTGATTGTGACATCATTCAGGGAACGGTAATCAATATTTGGACGGAGACCACCATCCTTTTTCCAACGAAGAAGAAGCTGGACACAGCTGGGGAAGAAGGACGAATGAAACTGTTTGAGTGTTTCATCAATGTAGGTCTCCATTGCCTCATTTTCTGGGATAGATAGTGAGCAAACACAGCCCTTCGGTGGGGACACTCCAGGGAGTAAGTCAATAGCACAGTCCCCTGGGCGATGTGGTGGCAGAGTGGAGGCCTTGATTTTGCTGAAGACATTGCTGTACTGGGCGTATTCAGATGGTATGGTGGGTGGCACTGCAGAGGCAGAGTCCTCAATGGTGGTGGCTCTGCAGGGAAGGATGGGACAACTTCCAGGTAGAAGACCAGGATTGTCGTTCCCCTTGTCACCACGAGATGGCAGGGATGTGACGACAAAGCCAGGGGTGTCTGAGGATGAGTGCCTGTTTAGGGGATGAGAGTTCCATGAGTTGAATGGTTTTGGTGTGGAAGACTCCAATCTGGAGGGTGACGCACTGTATCAGGTGTGTAATGAAGCCCGTGCCAAATGGCTGCCCGTCCAGGGTGTTAATCCTTAAGGGAGGGGTGACAGGTGTTAGATCAATGCCAAGCTCTTGTACTAGCTGATGATTGATATTATTACCTGCTGCTCCCGAATCTATCAAGCACTCTACGTACTTAGTAACCCCCTTCACGGTTATCAATACTTCGATGGAGAATTTCTTCTGGGAGATATTTAGAAATAAGGACACGTCTACCTGCATGGCACGGAGGGACCCTTCTCATCTCTCCGTGGGGGACGAACAGGGCAACGGCTAGGAATAGGCTGGCAGAGAAAATGTCAGATTTCTACGCTCCTCTTGCTGAGTTGGTAACCGCTGTAGCTCCGCTGAATCCATTCCGTTTTTAGGTGAGGTATTCTGAAATGAATACTCAGGGAGTGAAAGGTGTAGATTCACGCGCAGAGCGCGGCAGGTGTTTATTTCGCCTTCGCAGAAGGCGGGAATTGTGGTCACAGGCAGGCAATGGTCATATACAGGTCGGCAAACAGGCAGGTGAATCAGAACTAGGACTGAAGGCTATAACTGGTTCTCACAAACGATCTAGGAAAAGGCTTAGTAGAGTCAAAATGAACAACACCTCACAAAGGCACAAACATAATGAACTGAACTAAATAAGGAGCTGATGAGACCAGGTGAGTAACTAACACAGGTGAAATCAATGAACAAAAATGAAAGACAGTGCTACGTTCAAGAACACAAAGAAACAGGGCTACGTTCAAGAACACAACAAAACAGAACACAAGGTTGACTAGGAAAATAAACACAGAACCTCACACCTATCTGTTGTTCCATGTAGTGAATCTGTTATTCAGTGCGTTTGTATTGGCTAATAACCCCCCCCCCCCCCCCCCGTTATGGAATTTGTGGAATGTTTTTCCTTCTTAATGCATTTGAGCCAATCAGTTGTGTTGAGACAAGGTAGGGGTGGTATACAGAAGATAGCACTATTTGGTAAAAGACCAAGTCCATATTATGTCAAGAACAGCTCAAATAAGCAAAGAGCAATGACAGTCAATTATTACTCAAATACATGAAGTTCCAGAACTTTGAATGTTTCCTTAAGTGCAGTTGCAAAAACCATCAAGCGCTGTGAAGAAACTGGCTTTCACGGGGACCACCACAGGAAAGGAAGAACCAGAGTTACTTCTGCTGCAGAGGATAAGTTCAATAGAGTTACCAGCCTCAGAAATTGCAGCCCAAATAAATGCTTCACAGAGTTCAATAACAGACACTTCTCAACATCAACTGTTCAGAGGAGACTGCATGAATCAGCATGAATTGCTGCAAAGAAACCACTACTAAGGACACCAATAAGAAAAAGAAACACGAGCAATGGACATTAAACCGGTGGAAATCTGTCCTTTGGTCTGATGAGTCCAAATTTGAGATTTTTGGTTCCACCCACTGTGTCTTTGTGAGACTAAGAGTAGGTGAATGGATGACCTCTGCATGTGTTGTTCCCACCGTGAAGCATTGAGGAGGAGGTGTGATGGTGTGGGGGTGCTTGCTGGTGACACTGACATCCCATCTGGTTTGTGCTTAGTGGGACTATCATTTGTTTTTCAACAGGACAATGAGACAAAATACCTCCCAGGTTGTGTAAGGGCTATTTGACAAAGAGGAGAGTGATGAAGTGCTGCATCAGATGACCTGGCCTCAACAATCACCCGACCTCAACCCAATTGAGATGGTTTGGGATGAGTTGAACCACGGAGTGAAGGAAAAGCAGCCAACAAGTGCTCAGCATATGTGGGAACTCCTTCAAGAATGTTAGAAAAGATTCCAGTTGAATCTGGTTGAGAGAATGCCAAGAGTGTGCTAAAACCGTCATCAAGGCAAAGGGTGGCTACTTTGAAGAATTTCAAATATAATATAAATATATATATATTTTGGTTGTTACTACTTGATTCCATGTGTTATTTTATAGTTGTGATGTCTTCACTATTATTCTACAATGAAGAAAATAGTAAAAATAAAGAGAAACCTTTGAAAGAGTAGGTGTGTCCAAACTTTTGACTGGTACTGTACACCAGGTCCAACCTATAGTGACCCTATAATAGCCATATAACATACATCAGGTCTAACCTCTAGTGACCCTATAATAGCCATATAACATACATCAGGTCTAACCTCTAGTGACCCTATAATAGCCATGTAACATAAATCAGGTCCAACCTCCAGTGACCCTATAATAGCCATATAACATACATCAGGTCTAACCTCTAGTGACCCTATAATAGCCATATAACATACATCAGGTCTAACCTCTAGTGACCCTATAATAGCCATGTAACATAAATCAGGTCCAACCTCTAGTGACCCTATAATAGCCATATAACATACATCAGGTCTAACCTCTAGTGACCCTATAATAGCCATGTAACATACATCAGGTCCAACCTCTAGTGACCCTATAATAGCCATGTAACATACATCAGGTCTAACCTCTAGTGACCCTATAATACCCATGTAACATAAATCAGGTCCAACCTCTAGTGACCCTATAATAGCCATATAACATACATCAGGTCTAACCTCTAGTGACCCTATAATAGCCATATAACATACATCAGGTCTAACCTCTAGTGACCCTATAATAGCCATGTAACATAAATCAGGTCCAACCTCTAGTGACCCTATAATAGCCATGTAACATACATCAGGTCCAACCTCTAGTGACCCTATAATAGCCATGTAACATACATCAGGTCCAACCTCTAGTGACCCTATAATAGCCATGTAACATACATCAGGTCCAACCTCTAGTGACCCTATAATAGCCATGTAACATAAATCAGGTCTAACCTCTAGTGACCCTATAATAGCCATGTAACATAAATCAGGTCCAACCTCTAGTGACCCTATAATAGCCATGTAACATACATCAGGTCTAACCTCTAGTGACCCTATAATAGCCATGTAACATACATCAGGTCTAACCTCTAGTGACCCTATAATAGCCATGGTACATACAGTACATCAGGTCTAACCTCTAGTGACCCTATAATAGCCATGTAACATACATCAGGTCTAACCTCTAGTGACCCTATAATAGCCATGGTACATACAGTACATCAGGTCTAACCTCTAGTGACCCTATAATAGCCATGTAACATACATCAGGTCCAACCTCTAGTGACCCTATAATAGCCATGTAACATACATCAGGTCTAACCTCTAGTGACCCTATAATAGCCATGTAACATAAATCAGGTCCAACCTCTAGTGACCCTATAATAGCCATGTAACATAAATCAGGTCTAACCTCTAGTGACCCTATAATAGCCATATAACATACATCAGGTCTAACCTCTAGTGACCCTATAATAGCCATGTAACATAAATCAGGTCCAACCTCTAGTGACCCTATAATAGCCATATAACATACATCAGGTCTAACCTCTAGTGACCCTATAATAGCCATGTAACATACATCAGGTCTAACCTCTAGTGACCCTATAATAGCCATGTAACATACATCAGGTCCAACCTCTAGTGACCCTATAATAGCCATGTAACATACATCAGGTCTAACCTCTAGTGACCCTATAATAGCCATGTAACATACATCAGGTCTAACCTCTAGTGACCCTATAATAGCCATGTAACATACATCAGGTCCAACCTCTAGTGACCCTATAATACCCATGTAACATACATCAGGTCCAACCTCTAGTGAACTTATAATAGCCATGTAACATACATCAGGTCTAACCTCTAGTGACCCTATAATAGCCATGTAACATACATCAGGTCTAACCTCTAGTGACCTTATAATAGCCATGTAACATACATCAGGTCTAACCTCTAGTGACCCTATAATAGCCATGTAACATACATCAGGTCTAACCTCTAGTGACCCTATAATAGCCATGGTACATACATCAGGTCTAACCTCTAGTGACCCTATAATAGCCATGTAACATACATCAGGTCTAACCTCTAGTGACCCTATAATAGCCATGTAACATACATCAGGTCTAACCTCTAGTGACCCTATAATAGCCATGGTACATACATCAGGTCTAACCTCTAGTGACCCTATAATAGCCATGTAACATACATCAGGTCTAACCTCTAGTGACCCTATAATAGCCATGGTACATACATCAGGTCTAACCTCTAGTGACCCTATAATAGCCATATAACATACATCAGGTCTAACCTCTAGTGACCCTATAATAGCCATGTAACATACATCAGGTCTAACCTCTAGTGACCCTATAATAGCCATGTAACATAAATCAGGTCCAACCTCTAGTGACCCTATAATAGCCATGTAACATACATCAGGTCTAACCTCTAGTGACCCTATAATAGCCATGTAACATACATCAGGTCTAACCTCTAGTGACCCTATAATAGCCATGTAACATACATCAGGTCTCTCCTCTAGAACAGCCAAGGGGATAAATTAATTATGCATCGAGTGGACAGAGCAATACAGTTTTTATTCCATTATAGTCTGAGAATTCTAAAATTGGACAGTTGGGTGGGTGGCTGAAATGTAATAAGCCGGCTGCTTGATGTATTACTGCAAGTCTCTAGCTCACCAAGTCTCACAGCAAAGCAAACAGTCTTTTGTAGATGGTCATCTGTGTAAACTAATATGTCTCATCAGTCCTCAGATCCAGGAACATGGTGTGAATGTTATGGCAGCTGCATGGTGGTCATGTAGGCTACAGTTCATCCACATGGACTTGATCCATGTCTCCCCTGCCTAAGAACCCATTCAATATATTAATAATACAATCTCAAGCTGCTGCCAACACCATCTGAAGAGTATCTGTGGGCTGTAGAGAGTTAGTGAAGGGCTCTCAGGTAGGTGAGGAGGGAGTAGACACTTACTTGAGCACATGGGTGGAGCCGTTGATCTGTGTGGCCGAGCAGGGGGGCCCCGGCCCCAGTATGGATGGCCGCCTGGCGCTGTAACGCTTTCTCCCACAGCAGAGGATGATGAGGAAGGCACGGCGGAAGGACTTGTTCAGGAAGGCATAGAGAATGGGATTAAGCATGGAGTTAATGTAGCCCAGCCACAGGCATGCTGCCCACAGCTGGTCCGGCACTGTGTAGTTTATAAAGGGGTCCACCACGTTGGTGATAAAAAAAGGGGCCCAGCACAGGCAGAAACAGCCCATGATGATGCACAGAGTCTTGGCTGCCTTGGTCTCTGTACGCATGCGGTGGTTGCGCTGGTGGTCGGCGCTGTCTGCCGAGGCGGCCCCCGCCCGTTGCAGCATACTGATTTGGCGTGCGTGCTCCCGTGCAGTCACATAGATGCGCTGGTAGGCCAGCACCATCAACCCCAGTGGGATGTAGAAGGCCACCACGGAACACGTCAGAGCGTACGGCTTGTTGACCATGAAGACACACGCCGTCGAGTTGGCCACGTCACCGCTGAATTTCCGTTCCTCTATCTACCAAGGGGTTGAGATGTGGTAACACCACCACAACCACAGAGACACACACACACACACACAGAGGCACACAGACACACACAGAGGCACACAGACACACACACGCACAGAAACACATCACAGAAGAAGAAAAAAACACATGGTTAATGTGTCAGTTCATGAAATATTAGTTTCACGGACACAGAACAGTAATCATTCAGAGAATAAGTATATGACAGGGCAAGTTGATATGAATCAGGTCAATACAGTTCAGTGAAAAATGTTGTCAATTAATTATGTCTATGGTAAGAGGACTGAGCTTGTCAGGGTTTTCTACCATTTACAATAGAGTCCTGTAGGCTCCTGTTCATCAAGAAGATTTTCTAAACCCTTAAACGTATCTAGGAGAGCAATGATGAATGGTGCACAAACCAAACTTCCATCAATGCTATTTCCTGAAAGTAGCGACTAGGTCCAGAGTGGGGAAGATGAGGGCTTTGAAACAGATCATTAATCACTGTCCTCCACCGGCACCCTGCCAGAACCTCTGGCCACCTCAGGTCATACCTGTCTCTACTCTTGAGGAAATAAATTACACTAGTCTACGATTGACAGGTATGCGCACTGCATATATACAGTGCGCACTGCGTATGACTGCCCTGCTAATGTGCCGTGCTGGATCTTGTAAACTATTGAAAGTAGACCCCTAACTGATCCAAATGTTTCACTAATCAAACATGTATTCATATCACTGCGCTTTTGAACGATTATTCAAATAGGTGTTTGGCAGAAAATCGAATTCTCTATTTATTGTTTAATTATTCAAGCCTCCCTTATTTCATTTCAAAATAAAATGCTTGTTTGTGTTTAAAGGAATACTCAGCGATATGACGTAGATGCAGAAAGTAATCATAGTGTGTCAATTTCCACAACAACTAAGAGCGTTGAAGCGTGAGGCTCAACTCCTCTGTTGTTTTGGTTCCCTGGCTCGTACACATGCGCAGATACTGTGTGTGACTGTATGGGAGCGAAGTCTTGCATCTCACTCATCTCAATATCTGAGGTGCTGCTCGTGGCAATGTCATTTCGCTGAGTCCCTCTATCAAAGGCTTGAATGACTCGTATGACATGAATGAACGATTGATTGATTATATTGAATTAGGCTAAGTTACGTTAAGACAGGACACGCCCTCAGCTCGATGGTGAATAGAATATTTAAGACTACTACGTGAGTCAAGAGCAAATAAATACACTTGATTTAGGCTACATTATTAGATGCTACAGTTTTTTTATCACTTTGGTGCAATGTTCACAACTGTGTGGTACATGTTCACAATTATGTGGTACATGTTCAAAACTGTGTGGTACATGTTCACAACTATGTGGTACATGTTCACAACTATGTGGTACATGTTCACAACTATGTGGTACATGTTCACAACTATGTGGTACATGTTCACAACTATGTGGTACATGTTCACAACTATGTGTTATATGTTCACAACTATTTGGTCATAACTGTGTGGTACATGTTCACAACTATGTGGTCATAACTAGGTGGTACATGTTCACAACTATGTGGTCATAACTAGGTGGTACATGTTCACAACTATGTGGTCATAACTAGGTGGTACATGTTCACAACTATGTGGTCATAACTAGGTGGTACATGTTCACAACTGTGTGGTACATGTTCACAACTATGTGGTCATAACTGTGTGGTACATGTTCACAACTATGTGGTCATAACTAGGTGGTACATGTTCACAACTGTGTGGTACATGTTCACAAATGTGTGGTACATGTTCACAACCATGTGGTACATGTTCACAACCATGTGGTACATGTTCACAACTATGTGGTACATGTTCACAACCATGTGGTACATGTTCACAACCATGTGGTACATGTTCACAACCATGTGGTACATGTTCACAACCATGTGGTACATGTTCACAACCATGTGGTACATGTTCACAACCATGTGGTACATGTTCGCAACCATGTGGTACATGTTCACAACTAGGTGGTACATGTTCACAACTGTGTGGTACATGTTCATAACTAGGTGGTACATGTTCACAACTGTGTGGTACATGTTCACAACCGTGTGGTACATGTTCACAACCATGTGGTACATGTTCACAACCATGTGGTACATGTTCACAACCATGTGGTACATGTTCACAACCATGTGGTACATGTTCACAACCATGTGGTACATGTTCACAACCATGTGGTACATGTTCACAACCATGTGGTACATGTTCACAACCATGTGGTACATGTTCATAACTAGGTGGTACATGTTCACAACTGTGTGGTACATGTTCACAAATGTGTGGTACATGTTCACAACCATGTGGTACATGTTCATAACTAGGTGGTACATGTTCACAACTGTGTGGTACATGTTCACAAATGTGTGGTACATGTTCATAACTAGGTGGTACATGTTCACAACTGTGTGGTACATGTTCACAAATGTGTGGTACATGTTCACAACCATGTGGTACATGTTCACAACCATGTGGTACATGTTCATAACTAGGTGGTACATGTTCACAACTATGTGGTACATGTTCACAACCATGTGGTACATGTTCACAACCATGTGGTACATGTTCACAACCATGTGGTACATGTTCACAACCATGTGGTACATGTTCACAACCATGTGGTACATGTTCACAACCATGTGGTACATGTTCATAACTAGGTGGTACATGTTCACAACTGTGTGGTACATGTTCACAACCATGTGGTACATGTTCACAACCATGTGGTACATGTTCACAACCATGTGGTACATGTTCACAACCATGTGGTACATGTTCACAACCATGTGGTACATGTTCACAACCATGTGGTACATGTTCACAACCATGTGGTACATGTTCACAACTAGGTGGTACATGTTCACACCTGTGTGGTACATGTTCATAACTAGGTGGTACATGTTCACAACTGTGTGGTACATGTTCACAACCGTGTGGTACATGTTCACAACCATGTGGTACATGTTCACAACCATGTGGTACATGTTCACAACCATGTGGTACATGTTCACAACCATGTGGTATATGTTCACAACCATGTGGTACATGTTCACAACCATGTGGTACATGTTCACAACCATGTGGTACATGTTCATAACTAGGTGGTACATGTTCACAACTGTGTGGTACATGTTCACAAATGTGTGGTACATGTTCACAACCATGTGGTACATGTTCACAACCATGTGGTACATGTTTATAACTAGGTGGTACATGTTCACAACTATGTGGTACATGTTCACAACCATGTGGTACATGTTCACAACCATGTGGTACATGTTCACAACCATGTGGTACATGTTCACAACCATGTGGTACATGTTCACAACCATGTGGTACATGTTCATAACTAGGTGGTACATGTTCACAACTGTGTGGTACATGTTCACAACCATGTGGTACATGTTCACAACCATGTGGTACATGTTCACAACTATGTGGTACATGTTCACAACTATGTGGTACATGTTCACAACCATGTGGTACATGTTCACAACCATGTGGTACATGTTCACAACCATGTGGTACATGTTCACAACCATGTGGTACATGTTTACAACCATGTGGTACATGTTCACAACTATGTTGTACATTTTCACAACTATGTGGCACATTTTCACAACTCTTAGTGCACAACTCAAAACAAATCATCCAAGGGACAGTTGTGAAAACTCTAAGCACATTAAATCAAATTTTATTTGTCACATGCACCGAATACAACAGATGTAGAACTTACAGTGAAATGCTTACTTTCAAGCCCTTAATCAACAATGCAGTTTTAAGAAAAATAACAGTTAAAAAATATTTACTAAATTACATTTAAAAAATGAGTTACACAATAGAATAACAATAACTAGGGCTATATACGTACACAGAGTTCCAGTACCCAGTCAATGTGCAGGGGTACGGTTGGTCGAAGTAATTGAGGTAATATGTCCATGTAGGTAGGGGTAAAGTGACGATGCATAGATAATAAACAGAGTAGCAGCAGCGTAAAAGGGAAATCATACAAAATCACTTCTTCAGCAAGATTAATCAGTGTTTCATCTGGAAAGACATATTTCACATTGCAATACATGTTCATATAAAGTAACTGCCTCTTACAATGCAACGCTTACATTACTTTGATATGATTCTCTTCTCTTTTGTTAACAATCTCTTAGATGTAAAGTCCCCTGTTTAGGGGATCTGCGTGGTTCTGGTACTGGTTCTAACCAACAATTCTGCTTATAAATCGATCTGTGGACACCCTAGATCGAAATATACATATTTGTTGTGCCTATGTGACGTAGGATTTGAAATCTGAAACCACTTGAAGCTGGGATGTCCCTCCGACCATTTAATCTGCTCTGACTGTCTATCACCTCCTGGCTCAACCCTACATCACAACCACGAACAAAGCTCATGCCTGCAATAGTTACATCGCAGTGCATCAGGGGACAATGGTTTCATCCCTATAGTACATTCAGAGATTAATTTATAGCAATTTTAAAAAGAATATGAATCTATTTTTAAACAAAAAACACTATCTGTTTGTCATAGATTAATATAAAGATTAATATAAAATGAGGAAGCCAAGCTAAAGCAGCGATGGGGGCAGACGTTTTGATGAAGAGTATTTTTACAGTTTTAAGGAAGGTGACATCTTATAGTTAGTTGTTTTATAATTGTATTATAGTATACATTACCGGTCAAAAGTTTTAGAACTGTCACGTTCTGACCTTAGTTTCTTTTTATGTCTTTGTGTTAGGTTGGTCAGGGCGTGAGTTGGGGTGGGTAGTCTATGTTCTGTTTTCTATATTGTTGTATTTCTATGTCTGGCCTGATATGGTTCTCAGTCAGAGGCAGCTGTTGATCGTTGTCTCTGATTGATTGAGAATCATATTTAGGTAGCCTGTTTTCCCCATTTTGGTTGTGGGTGGTTGTTTCCTGTGTCTGCACCATACGGGACTGTTTCGATTTTCGTTTGTTCATTCACTTTGTTATTTTGTATTTTTGTAGTGTTCAGTTTTTATATTAAAATGGACACTTACCACGCTGCGTTTTGGTCCTCTCCTTCCACCAACGAAAGCCGTTACAAGAACACCTACTCATTCAAGGGTTTCTTTTTTCTTTTTACTATTTTCTACATTGTAGAATAATAGTGAAGACGTCTATGAAATAAAACTATGAAATAACACATGTGGAATCATGTAGTAACCAAAAAAAGTGTTATACATATCCAAATATATTTGGGATTTGAGATTCTTCAAATAACCACCCTTTGCCTTGATGACAGCTTTGCACACTCTTGGCATTCTCTCAACCAGCTTCATGAGGTACAGTAGTCAACTGGAATGCATTTCAATTAACAGGCCTTCTAAAATTCTAAAAAGTTAATTTGTGGAATTTCTTTCCATCTAAATGCGTTTGAGCCAATCAGTTGTGTTGTGACAAGGTAGGGGTGGTATACAGAAGATAGCCCTATTTGGTAAAAGACCAAGTCTATATTATGGCAAGAACAGTTCAAATAGGCAAAGAGAAACGACAGTCCATCATTACTTTAAGACATGAAGGTCAGTCAATACAGAACATGTCAAGAACTTTGAAAGTTTCTTCAAGTGCAGTCGCAAAAACCATCAAGTGCTATGATGTAACTGGCTCTCTTGGGGACTGCCGCAGGAAAGGAAGACCCAGAGTTACTTCTGCTGTAGAGGACAAGTTCATTAGAGTTACCAGCTTCAAAAATTGCAGCCCAACTAAATGCTTCACATTCTTCAAGTAAAAGACACATATCAACATCAACTGTTCAGAGGAGACTGTGTGAATCAGGCCTGCAAATAAACCACTACTAAAGGACACCAATAAGAAGAAGAGACTTGCTTGGGCCAAGCAACACGAGCAATGGACATTAGACCAGTGGAAATCTGTCCTTTGGTCTGGAGTCCAAATTGGAGACTTTTAGTTCCAACCTCTGTGTCTTTGTGAGACTCGGTGTGTGTGAACGGATGATCTCCGCATGTGTATTTGGTGTGGGCGTGCTTTTCTGGTGACACTGTCTGTGATTTATTTAGAATTCAAGGCACACTAAATCAGCATGGCTACCACAGCATTCTGCAGCCTTACGCCATCCCATCTGCTTTGGGCTTAGTGGGACTATCCTTTGTTTTTCAACAGGACAATGTCCCAACACACCTTCAGGCTGTGTAGGGGCTATTTTACCAAGAAGGAGAGTGATGGAGTGACGCTCCTTCAAGTCCTTCAAGACTGTTGGAAAAGCATTCCGGTTGCTTGGTTGAGAGAATGCCAAGAGTGTGCAAAGCTGTCATCAAGGCAAAGGGTGGTTATTTGAAGAATCTCAAATCCCAAATATATTTGGATATGTATAACACTTTTTTTGGTTACTACATGATTCCACATGTGTTATTTCACTTTTGACTGGTAGTGTATTTAGAAATAATTGAAGTAATTTCAAGACTTATTCATACTGTTTTGTAGAATAAAAAATATTTGTATCATAATTGTACTGTGCACTTGAGCTTGTGTCCTCAAAAGTGACTACACCTCAGCAATTTATAACTATTTTTACCAGAAAGGTGATATTTTAACCTTTCTTTGAGTATGCAGCATTACTAGTGCATTACTAGTGATAAATAATTACTTTTGATGATTGCATAGATTACATTTTAGATTACATGTAGTTACATTTTAGAGGTTTTAAAATACATTTTACAATTGTGTCCTGTAATACTTAATTTAAAGTGAGACGCCTTCGGTCATTTATAAGACATCCATAAATCTCTTTATGGATGTGTTCAACTGCCTTGATAAAGTACAATTTGAAATTGTGTTTTTTACATTGGATAAAAGCAGAGACACAGAGCTACAAAATGGTATAACATACACTGCATTTGAGGAACAATGGGAAAGTAATTATACTTTGAAAGTTGATGAACTAGTAACCTCACTTTTGAGAAAATGGCCTTTACCCGTTTTGGTACCTACTGGAGAGCTCTTCTTTGTCTACACCCATTCAGCATCGTTCACACCCTCTTAAGCTTTAGTCCCACCCATGTCTTTAAGGTTTGATCCTAGCATTCTGCCCTAACAGTGCTCAATCACCGAAGCTAACTGGCTAGAGTTGGCTAGCTTCCTAGCTACTTCCAGACACAAATGAACAAACAGCTCACTGACCATTTTCCTCGCCCTAGCAGAGCTGGTTAGGCTGTTTTTATGTTATCTAGAGCGTTGGTGACTGCAACTGTGCTGCTGGAAACAATTTGCTATTTTTTGCCAACATTTACTGACACCGGCCATATTCAACGCGTGTTGAGCGTTCTTAAATTTGTCTGTAATTCTGCGCAATTTACCAGCTACAGTACGTCTATCAACATTTCTATTGAAATGGTTACTTGCATAGTGGAGTCTTTTGTTAAGACATGTAGCTAGCTAGCTAAACAGTGAACCATAATCCCAACTAATGACGTTACTACCCTGCATGAATCTGCAGGTAGCTAACCAACCAGGTTCAATGTTAGCTAGCAAAGAAAATGGCTTTGAGATACGAATAATAAGATCATACATGTAACATTAGCTGGCGAGCCAGCAAGCTAACGTTAGCTAGATCTACAACGCAATATATATTTAAAAAAAGCTGCATTAGAAAGTATTACCAATACATACTGACCAGCTTAAATAGACAGAAGCGTGCTATACCGCACCAATCCAAACTCATCTCTCGGCATGTCCAGCGCATTCATTATCTCAGCCAATCATGGGTAGCGCAAAGGTTTATCTGTGGCTAAACCAACTAGGCTCGTAATTTAACAATTTTATTTGTATTTACAGATGGCATACAAGTTTGTTATTAAGGCACATGAAAGTTCACGTTCCAGAAGGCATTTCTGTCCAAAAACTTATTTTGATAATCATTTAAAAAAGTTTATGTTCAAGGGGCTCTCCTGTGAAGTAGTGACCCGCAACATACGCCTAGTTTCCTGAAACGAGTCACATATGACAGTGTACTTACTATAAGGTCAGACACCTTTCGTCATTCATAACATACATAAAGGATTAATGATGTAAACACAAATGTATTAACACTAAAACAGCTAAAACAAATAAACATTAAAGACATGTTTAAAACATATATTTCCTTTAATTAATTAATTTATTTTTTACTACACATTAAGTTTAAAAAAGTCCAGCAATGCAATTACATTGAACATTACACAGGACTGTGAATTGTGTAGCTTGTCCCTGAGCTGGCAGACGAATGGTTCTTGTCTGTCTTGGTTGGTTCTAACCTTAAAAGTAACAACAAAGAAAGTTAGCCAGTCTGTTAGGAAATGCCTTTGTCACACCATCTGGATAAGGGCATTTCTGTGCTGTGCTGAAACTCTAAATGGGGAGATGGGAAACTCCATTCGATTCGTATTATTATATTCCTCTTTCATTTAAAAATCTCATGAAATGACTATGATATGTGGATGCATCTAAATTTATTTTTATGTAGCGGAGTCTGCTAGCTAGCTACATTTCAGATAGCTAGTAATTGCTGTGAAGTCACGGAAATTATTTGAAATAACGACTGAGGTAGCTTAATCTAAGTAAACACTTTACAACAAACAAATTTCAATTGCAATAAATAAAGGTTAACTTACTTGTTTTTTGCTGTCCGGTTGGCACCACAATTGGCCATTTGATTTGCGAACGCATCACATGAGCAGCGTCTCGTCAGCAACACTAAAAAAGTCATTCTGGGTCACGGAATTTCGGAAACTTTCTAAATAAAAGTCCCCCAAGCAATAGTGTAAAAGTGTCAACAACCTGTATGATAAATGAAAAATAATTCTCTAAATATTAACAATGATTTATATTTGTTCATATGTAAGTGACCTTTGCATTAAATTAGGGGTTTAAAGCATGCTACAAGGTCATAAAAATGCCCCCAATGTGAATTACTGTATTTGGAATACATATTGGCTTATAGAGCAAAAACTATTCTGGGTGCCGCAATACAACCATTGTAGGGAATACTCAGTAGAATGTATATATGGTGTCATTTCATGGGGCTCTGAATAATATGGAGTGTTGCTGAACTTTCACTCAAATTCAAATCATTGTATACGGAATACATAATCACCACATGTCCTCTTACTGTGCTACAGACAAACCTCTAACCAAACAACATTGAGAGCATGTGCACTGAATTAAACGGCAACTACACTAAACAGACTTCAAAAGTCGTCCCCTGATGTGGTTTAAGTATTGTTGTGAACATGGAAAATCTTTATGAACCCTTTATAAAGCATGTCATATGGTTACAGATAATTTGTAACACATTTATGTAGTGTCTATGAAGGCTTTATGAACGCTTTATAAAGCCTTCATAATCTGCTCGTCAATTTTAGATGCATGTTGGTTTATCTACTACAGATTTTGAGAATTACATAATGAAAATGTATGTCTGTAAAGTAGAAAGATATAAAGTACGATATATACTGTAATGTACTATTATGATGAAATAAAATCCTTTGCTATTGACAAGATCAGAGATGTGCTGTATTAAAAAATTTGAATCAAAGTTTATTGGTCACACAAACAGTATTATTAGAAAGAGAGATACTATGTCCTCCATTTAAACACATCTAACAAAACCAGTTTTTCAGGGTCTGTGTTGTTCTGTTTTTAAATATATTCATCCCATTCCCCAGTTCATGATTATGATAGACATAGACAGGGTTACCCCATCTCTACCAATACTTTTCATTACATCACTCTCTCCCCCAGTCCATTTGTTTTGGGTTGGTACATAGTAGAATTGGGTCTGACATTTCGATGCAGACTCCCTATTGTTTCATTTGAGCATCATCATCACACAGTATCAGTCAGCCAATTCCTTTCATTGAGCTTTCACTTCCAGCCATTGTTTTCATATGAGCAGCGTTGGGAGGTGGGCTTTACTGCTTCAACCATTGTTTTCATATGAGCAGCAGTTGGAGGTGGGCTTTACTGCTTCAACCATTGTTTTCATATGAGCAGCAGCGGGAGGTGGGCTTTACTGCTTCAACCATTGTTTTCATATGAGCAACAGCAGGAGGTGGGCTTTACTGCTTCAGCCAGTGTTTTCATATGAGCAACAGCAGGAGGTGGGCTTTACTGCTTCAACCATTGTTTTCATATGAGCAGCAGTTGGAGGTGGGCTTTACTGCTTCAACCATTGTTTTCATATGAGCAGCAGCGTGAGGTGGCGTTTATTGCTTCAACCATTGTTTTCATATGAGCAGCAGCGGGAGGTGGGCTTTACTGCTTCAACCATTGTTTTCATATGAGCAGCAGCGGGAGGTGGGCTTTACTGCTTCAACCATTGTTTTCATATGAGCAACAGCAGGAGGTGGGCTTTACTGCTTCAACCATTGTTTTCATATGAGCAGCAGTTGGAGGTGGGCTTTACTGCTTCAACCATTGTTTTCATATGAGCAACAGCGGGAGGTGGGCTTTACTGCTTCAACCATTGTTTTCATATGAGCAACAGCAGGAGGTGGGCTTTACTGCTTCAACCATTGTTTTCATATTAGCAGCAGTTGGAGGTGGGCTTTACTGCTTCAACCATTGTTTTCATATGAGCAGCAGCGGGAGGTGGGCTTTACTGCTTCAACCATTGTTTTCATATGAGCAACAGCAGGCGGTGGGCTTTACTGCTTCAACCATTGTTTTCATATGAGCAACAGCGGGAGGTGGGCTTTACTGCTTCAACCATTGTTTTCATATGAGCAGTGATGGGAGGTGGGCTTTACTGCTACAACCATTGTTTTCATATGAGCAACAGCGGGAGGTGGCCTTATTGCTACAACCATTGTTTTCATATGAGCAGCAGTTGGAGGTGGCCTTACTGCTACAACCATTGTTTTCATATGAGCAGCAGCAGGAGGTGGGCTTTACTGCTTCAACCATTGTTTTCATATGAGCAGCAGTTGGAGGTGGGCTTTACTGCTTCAACCATTGTTTTCATATGAGCAGCAGTTGGAGGTGGGCTTTACTGCTTCAACCATTGTTTTCATATGAGCAGCAGCGGGAGGTGGGCTTTACTGCTTCAACCATTGTTTTCATATGAGCAACAGCAGGAGGTGGGCTTTACTGCTTCAACCATTGTTTTCATATGAGCAACAGCAGGAGGTGGGCTTTACTGCTTCAACCATTGTTTTCATATGAGCAACAGCAGGAGGTGGGCTTTACTGCTTCAACCATTGTTTTCATATGAGCAGCAGTTGGAGATGGCCTTACTGCTACAACCATTGTTTTCATATGAGCAGCAGCAGGAGGTGGGCTTTACTGCTTCAACCTTTGTTTTCATATGAGCAGCAGCGTGAGGTGGCCTTTACTGCTTCAACCATTGTTTTCATATGAGCAGCTGCGGGAGGTGGGCTTTACTGCTTCAACCATTGTTTTCATATGAGCAACAGCAGGAGGTGGGCTTTACTGCTACAACCATTGTTTTCATATGAGCAGCAGTTGGAGGTGGGCTTTACTGCTTCAACCATTGTTTTCATATGAGCAGCAGCGGGAGGTGGGCTTTACTGCTTCAACCATTGTTTTCATATGAGCAACAGCAGGAGGTGGGCTTTACTGCTTCAACCATTGTTTTCATATTAGCAGCAGTTGGAGGTGGGCTTTACTGCTTCAACCATTGTTTTCATATGAGCAGCAGCGGGAGGTGGGCTTTACTGCTTCAACCATTGTTTTCATATGAGCAACAGCAGGCGGTGGGCTTTACTGCTTCAACCATTGTTTTCATATGAGCAACAGCGGGAGGTGGGCTTTACTGCTTCAACCATTGTTTTCATATGAGCAGTGATGGGAGGTGGGCTTTACTGCTACAACCATTGTTTTCATATGAGCAACAGCGGGAGGTGGCCATATTGCTACAACCATTGTTTTCATATGAGCAGCAGTTGGAGGTGGCCTTACTGCTACAACCATTGTTTTCATATGAGCAGCAGCAGGAGGTGGGCTTTACTGCTTCAACCATTGTTTTCATATGAGCAGCAGTTGGAGGTGGGCTTTACTGCTTCAACCATTGTTTTCATATGATTAGCAGTTGGAGGTGGGCTTTACTGCTTCAACCATTGTTTTCATATGAGCAGCAGTTGGAGGTGGGCTTTACTGCTTCAACCATTGTTTTCATATGATTAGCAGTTGGAGGTGGGCTTTACTGCTTCAACCATTGTTTTCATATGAGCAGCAGTTGGAGGTGGGCTTTACTGCTTCAACCATTGTTTTCATATGAGCAGCAGTTGGAGGTGGGCTTTACTGCTTCAACCATTGTTTTCATATGAGCAGCAGTTGGAGGTGGGCTTTACTGCTTCAACCATTGTTTTCATATGAGCAGCAGCGGGAGGTGGCCGTATTGCTTCAACCATTGTTTTCATATGAGCAGCAGTTGGAGGTGGGCTTTACTGCTTCAACCATTGCTTTCATATGAGCAGCATGCGGGAGGTGGGCTTTACTGCTTCAACCATTGTTTTCATATGAGCAGCAGTTGGAGGTGGCATTATTGCTACAACCATTGTTTTCATATGAGCAGCAGTTGGAGGTGGGCTTTACTGCTTCAACCAGTGTTTTCATATGAGCAGCAGTTGGAGGTGGACTTTACTGCTTCAACCATTGTTTTCATATGAGCAGCAGTCGGAGGTGGCCTTATTGCTACAACCCTTGTTTTCATATGAGCAGCAGTTGGAGGTGGCCTTATTGCTACAACCATTGTTTTCATATGAGCAACAGCAGGAGGTGGGCTTTACTGCTTCAACCTTTGTTTTCATATGAGCAGCAGTTGGAGGTGGGCTTTACTGCTTCAACCATTGTTTTCATATGAGCAGCAGTTGGAGGTGGGCTTTACTGCTTCAACCATTGTTTTCATATGAGCAGCAGTTGGAGGTGGACTTTACTGCTTCAACCATTGTTTTCATGTGAGCAGCAGTTGGAGATGGGCTTTACTGCTTCAACCATTGTTTTCATATGAGCAGCAGTTGGAGGTAGGCTTTACTGCTTCAACCATTGTTTTCATATGAGCAGCAGCGGGAGGTGGCCTTATTGCTTCAACCATTGTTTTCATATGAGCAGCAGTTGGAGGTGGGCTTTACTGCTACAACCATTGTTTTCATATGAGCAGCAGAGGGAGGTGGGCTTTACTGCTTCAACCATTGTTTTCATATGAGCAGCAGTTGGAGGTGGCATTATTGCTACAACCATTGTTTTCATATTAGCAGCAGTTGGAGGTGGGCTTTACTGCTTCAACCAGTGTTTTAATATGAGCAGCAGTTGGAGGTGGGCTTTACTGCTTCAACCATTGTTTTCATATGAGCAGCAGTCGGAGGTGGCCTTATTGCTACAACCATTGTTTTCATATGAGCAGCAGTTGGAGGTGGCCTTATTGCTACAACCATTGTTTTCATATGAGCAGCAGTTGGAGGTGGGCTTTACTGCTTCAACCATTGTTTTCATATGAGCAGCAGTTGGAGGTGGGCTTTACTGCTTCAACCATTGTTTTCATATGAGCAGCAGTTGGAGGTGGCCTTATTGCTACAACCATTGTTTTCATATGAGCAGCAGCAGGAGGTGGGCTTTACTGCTTCAACCTTTGTTTTCATATGAGCAGCAGTTGGAGGTGGGCTTTACTGCTTCAACCTTTGTTTTCATATGAGCAGCAGTTGGAGTTGGGCTTTACTGCTTCAACCAGTGTTTTCATATGAGCAGCAGCGGGAGGTGGCCTTATTGCTACAACCATTGTTTTCATATGAGCAGCAGTTGGAGGTGGGCTTATTGCTTCAACCTTTGTTTTCATATGAGCAGCAGTTGGTGTTGGGCTTTACTGCTTCAACCAGTGTTTTCATATGAGCAGCAGCGGGAGGTGGCCTTATTGCTACAACCATTGTTTTCATATGAGCAGCAGTTGGAGGTGGGCTTATTGCTACAACCTTTGTTTTCATATGAGCAGCAGTTGGAGGTGGGCTTTACTGCTTCAACCATTGTTTTCATATGAGCAGCAGTTGGAGGTGGGCTTTACTGCTTCAACCATTGTTTTCATATGAGCAGCAGTTGGAGGTGGGCTTTACTGCTTCAACCATTGTTTTCATATGAGCAGCAGCGGGAGGTGGGCTTTACTGCTTCAACCATTGTTTTCATATGAGCAACAGCAGGAGGTGGGCTTTACTGCTTCAACCATTGTTTTCATATTAGCAGCAGTTGGAGGTGGGCTTTACTGCTTCAACCATTGTTTTCATATGAGCAGCAGCGGGAGGTGGGCTTTACTGCTTCAACCATTGTTTTCATATGAGCAACAGCAGGCGGTGGGCTTTACTGCTTCAACCATTGTTTTCATATGAGCAACAGCGGGAGGTGGGCTTTACTGCTTCAACCATTGTTTTCATATGAGCAGTGATGGGAGGTGGGCTTTACTGCTACAACCATTGTTTTCATATGAGCAACAGCGGGAGGTGGCCATATTGCTACAACCATTGTTTTCATATGAGCAGCAGTTGGAGGTGGCCTTACTGCTACAACCATTGTTTTCATATGAGCAGCAGCAGGAGGTGGGCTTTACTGCTTCAACCATTGTTTTCATATGAGCAGCAGTTGGAGGTGGGCTTTACTGCTTCAACCATTGTTTTCATATGATTAGCAGTTGGAGGTGGGCTTTACTGCTTCAACCATTGTTTTCATATGAGCAGCAGTTGGAGGTGGGCTTTACTGCTTCAACCATTGTTTTCATATGATTAGCAGTTGGAGGTGGGCTTTACTGCTTCAACCATTGTTTTCATATGAGCAGCAGTTGGAGGTGGGCTTTACTGCTTCAACCATTGTTTTCATATGAGCAGCAGTTGGAGGTGGGCTTTACTGCTTCAACCATTGTTTTCATATGAGCAGCAGTTGGAGGTGGGCTTTACTGCTTCAACCATTGTTTTCATATGAGCAGCAGCGGGAGGTGGCCGTATTGCTTCAACCATTGTTTTCATATGAGCAGCAGTTGGAGGTGGGCTTTACTGCTTCAACCATTGTTTTCATATGAGCAGCATGCGGGAGGTGGGCTTTACTGCTTCAACCATTGTTTTCATATGAGCAGCAGTTGGAGGTGGCATTATTGCTACAACCATTGTTTTCATATGAGCAGCAGTTGGAGGTGGGCTTTACTGCTTCAACCAGTGTTTTCATATGAGCAGCAGTTGGAGGTGGACTTTACTGCTTCAACCATTGTTTTCATATGAGCAGCAGTCGGAGGTGGCCTTATTGCTACAACCATTGTTTTCATATGAGCAGCAGTTGGAGGTGGCCTTATTGCTACAACCATTGTTTTCATATGAGCAACAGCAGGAGGTGGGCTTTACTGCTTCAACCTTTGTTTTCATATGAGCAGCAGTTGGAGGTGGGCTTTACTGCTTCAACCATTGTTTTCATATGAGCAGCAGTTGGAGGTGGGCTTTACTGCTTCAACCATTGTTTTCATATGAGCAGCAGTTGGAGGTGGACTTTACTGCTTCAACCATTGTTTTCATGTGAGCAGCAGTTGGAGATGGGCTTTACTGCTTCAACCATTGTTTTCATATGAGCAGCAGTTGGAGGTAGGCTTTACTGCTTCAACCATTGTTTTCATATGAGCAGCAGCGGGAGGTGGCCTTATTGCTTCAACCATTGTTTTCATATGAGCAGCAGTTGGAGGTGGGCTTTACTGCTACAACCATTGTTTTCATATGAGCAGCAGCGGGAGGTGGGCTTTACTGCTTCAACCATTGTTTTCATATGAGCAGCAGTTGGAGGTGGCATTATTGCTACAACCATTGTTTTCATATTAGCAGCAGTTGGAGGTGGGCTTTACTGCTTCAACCAGTGTTTTAATATGAGCAGCAGTTGGAGGTGGGCTTTACTGCTTCAACCATTGTTTTCATATGAGCAGCAGTCGGAGGTGGCCTTATTGCTACAACCATTGTTTTCATATGAGCAGCAGTTGGAGGTGGCCTTATTGCTACAACCATTGTTTTCATATGAGCAGCAGTTGGAGGTGGGCTTTACTGCTTCAACCATTGTTTTCATATGAGCAGCAGTTGGAGGTGGGCTTTACTGCTTCAACCATTGTTTTCATATGAGCAGCAGTTGGAGGTGGCCTTATTGCTACAACCATTGTTTTCATATGAGCAGCAGCAGGAGGTGGGCTTTACTGCTTCAACCTTTGTTTTCATATGAGCAGCAGTTGGAGGTGGGCTTTACTGCTTCAACCTTTGTTTTCATATGAGCAGCAGTTGGAGTTGGGCTTTACTGCTTCAACCAGTGTTTTCATATGAGCAGCAGCGGGAGGTGGCCTTATTGCTACAACCATTGTTTTCATATGAGCAGCAGTTGGAGGTGGGCTTATTGCTTCAACCTTTGTTTTCATATGAGCAGCAGTTGGTGTTGGGCTTTACTGCTTCAACCAGTGTTTTCATATGAGCAGCAGCGGGAGGTGGCCTTATTGCTACAACCATTGTTTTCATATGAGCAGCAGTTGGAGGTGGGCTTATTGCTACAACCTTTGTTTTCATATGAGCAGCAGTTGGAGGTGGGCTTTACTGCTTCAACCATTGTTTTCATATGAGCAGCAGTTGGAGGTGGGCTTTACTGCTTCAACCATTGTTTTCATATGAGCAACAGTTGGAGGTGGCCTTATTGCTACAACCATTGTTTTCATATGAGCAACAGTGGGAGGTGGGCTTTACTGCTTCAACCATTGTTTTCATATGAGCAGCAGTTGGAGGTGGGCTTTACTGCTTCAGTATCATATCCTAGACACAGATTCAATCTCAGTCTGCTGGGAGGTGATCCTCTGAAACACGTAGCATGTGCCCTAAGCACATGGAACAGATCTATACTAAAACCCTTTTGGTTGTGTGAAGGTGTCATTGACATCATATGGAATTAGTTACAATATAGGTAGCACAGTCAAAACAACACGTTTAATTTTACCTTGTTTTACTGCATGGTGTGTCAAATATTCGCAGTGTACACACACATAAAGACAGAAAACAGTTTTAACTCACCAAATGGTCTATTCCAATACTGTTCCATCCTTGCATAATGGGTAGGAAGGATATAAAGGTGGGGATTACCCAGCATCCTCCTAACATTAGAGCCACTCTCAGTGAAGTCATCTTCTTCCTGTAGACCAGCGGCTGGCAGCAGATGGCATAGTACCTAGAGAAGAAGAGAAAACACTTCTAAGGAAGATTCCATAGAGGAAATAGATATGATTATATTTAATGCAAGCTTTTCTTTCAGCGGACAAAATCAGGGTCAACAAGTGTATCTTGCACGTGAAATTGACACCTTGTTAAAACCACATGATCCTTGTGAGAAACACAGATAAAAGGTATATTTGTGATCTCAAAGGGTTTGATGTTGCTATCAGATCTTTTTAAAGCTGTGTTTATCATGTTCAGAGCGTAGCTGAGGGATTTGCTTAATCTTGGACATTTTCAACATCAAACATCTCTACCTCTTTTCTGGGAAAGTGATATTAGAGTGTACTTTTCATGATCATTAAATTATTTACAACGGGAAAAAAACTCCCTGAAATGGCGTCAGTCACAAATTGCTACTTGACTTGGCTGAACCCTCTGTCTGTGGGGCTTGAGAGGTTAATGTCCCAGAGGCCTCACTTGACTTGCTCTTCCTCTTTCAGGGACTTCAGGTTACTATGGAAACGCGAACACACAGCAACCAGGTCGAAGCTCTCATTGTCGACGGGATTGCTTTCTGAGTGGTATTTAACTGATCGTTGACGTTTGACAGTTCAATTAATTCCTATTCCACTAAACAAAAAAACCTTGATATCGATAATTTCTTGCGTACGTCGACACCATTTCACTGTGTAAAATGACAGAGGCAATCCTCCACAATGGATGGGGATTAGCTGAAACATCACATGAATAGTCAACATGATCACGGCGGTGGCTGCCCGGTGGTGGGTATTGGTCCCCAGGTTGTCATGTCAGCTTTGATACACAATGGTTATAAAGTGGTAAACCTCTCCCTCTCTGCATAGCCTGGTCTCAGATCTGTTCTGTCTTGCCAACTCCTATGGTTGTTGTCAAAAGGAGAAGACTACTTTCCCTCTCTTCCAGAACGGACCTCCCTGTTGTAGTCGCTTGCCCCTGGCCTCGGTGTTACATTCCTGGAATGGGTTCATCACACCGTGATTTCTCATGGCAAGACTGGGGCTGCCTGATGTAGCACATTGCAGCCTGTATCACTGTGCCACAGCACTGCCCACTGCAGCCCATTTCAGCCTGTATCACTGTGCCACAGCTCACTGCAGCCCATTTCAGCCTGTATCACTGTGCCACAACTCACTGCAGCCCATTTCAGCCTGTATCACTGTGCCACAGCCCACTGCAGCCCATTTCAGCCTGTATCACTGTGCCACAGCTCACTGCAGCCCATTTCAGCCTGTATCACTGTGCCACAGCCCACTGCAGCCCATTTCAGCCTGTATCACTGTGCCACAGCTCACTGCAGCCCATTTCAGCCTGTATCACTGTGCCACAGCCCACTGCAGCCCATTTCAGCCTGTATCACTGTGTCACAGCCCACTGCAGCCCATTGCAGCCTGTATCACTGTGCCACAGCCCACTGCAGCTTGTATCACTGTGCCACAGCCCATTGCCGCACATTGCAGCCCATTGCACCCTGTATCACTGTACCACAGCCCATTGCACCCTGTATCACTGTACCACAGCCCATTGCACCCTGTATCACTGTACCACAGCCCATTGCACCCTGTATCACTGTACCACAGCCCATTGCACCCTGTATCACTGTACCACAGCCCATTGCACCCTGTATCACTGTACCACAGCCCATTGCAGTCTGTATCACTGTACCACAGCCCATTGCACCCTGTATCACTGTACCACAGCCCATTGCACCCTGTATCACTGTACCACAGCCCATTGCACCCTGTATCACGGTACCACAGCCCATTGCACCCTGTATCACTGTACCACAGCCCATTGCACCCTGTATCACTGTACCACAGCCCATTGCACCCTGTATCACTGTACCACAGCCCATTGCAGTCTGTATCACTGTACCACAGCCCATTGCACCCTGTATCACTGTACTATAGCCCATTGCACCCTGTATCACTGTACCACAGCCCATTGCAGTCTGTATCACTGTACCACAGCACCACAGCCCACCATGTTTTCAAGGCACTACTATGCTTACTCTCTCTGTCACCCTTCATGACTCAGAGAGATGTTAGTGAGGGCATTTCATATTTCATTGCAGGTCAACGGAACTGGAGCCACCAACTGTTAACAACATCAATAATAAGGAGACCACCTGATCAGTCGGACTGCTGCACAAAGCTGACACATCAGAAAGAAAATAGTCCCAGGCCAGTTTACCAAGTTCAGAGAGGCATCTTCCATCAGTTTTGTACTCAGGTTTTCAGAAGACGAGGATGTCTTGTGAGCCTGCCCTGTATCGCTTGAGTAATGAGTGTATTATGGCTCTGAAACAGCATGACTTCATTAATAACATGTTTGTGAGTCTAGGTTAGATGGAGCATGGTTGTGTACTGTGCTGCTTCTTGTCTCACCTAGCCATAACCGATTCTGTCTGTCAGAAGGCCAGAAGCACAGCAGCCGTGTGGTTTGTTGACACCAGGCCAACCTTCTACATCTGTTCACCTGGCTTATTAAGCTAACTTTGGCCACCAATAGCTACTTAAAGGACGTACAACAGAACCTCAATGGAAAACAGATGGATCAACAAACCAGGTACTTCAATTCCATGTGATCCAGAATTCTGTTGTTCGTAATTCGGATTTAATAATTTTAACAATCCATCATTCATTTGAAATGTTCCTTCTGGTCTTACGCTGGAAAAGGCCCACTGGACAAAAACTGGCTGAATCAACGTTATTTAGACATAATTTCAACCCCCAAAATCTATGTGAGGATGTTGAATTAACTGAATGGATTTGCAAAAAGTCATCAACGTAAGGACATTTAGTATTTTTTTCACCCAACTTTTAACCTGAATTCACAACTCAACCAAATGTAAATCAAAACTAGACGTTGAACTGACGTCTGCGCCCAGTGGGGGGGCCTTATAGGAACTTGTGTAAAACTCAATTCCAAGGTCTGCTGGCACCGCACAAATGTACATTACGGAGAAATTAACCTGAAGGCAAATGAAAAGCAGACATCTGTGCTGTAAGAGCAGAGACCAAAACGTTAACTACGAACACTTTATTTCAACCCTGTTCTATGAGAAACAGATTTTCCATTCAGGGTCACTGCGCATTCTTTCCCTTTTTAAATACACCACTCTTAGCTTGTAACGCTCGTCCTCCTCCTCGTCTGAGGATGAGCAAGGATCGGACCAATATGCAGCGTAGGTTGAATCCATCATAATTTTAATAATAATAACGAAGACGAAAATACACTTGAACAAACTACAAAATAATAAACGACGTTAACAGACCTGAACATGAGAACACATAAAACAATGAACGCACGAACAGGAACAAACGAACGAACGAAACGAAACAGTACCGTGAGGTGAACAAACACAGTCACAGCAAACAATCACCCACAAACAAACAGTGAGAACAGCCTACCTTAATATGGTTCTCAATCAGAGGAAACGTAAAACACCTGCCCCTAATTGAGAACCATATCAGGCTAATACATTGAACCCAACATAGAAACACATAACATAGAATGCCCACCCCAACTCACGCCCTGACCATACTAAACAAAGACAAAATAAAGGAAATAAGGTCAGGAACGTGACAGTACCCCCCCCCCCCCCCCCCCCCAAGGTGCGGACTCCGGCCGCAAAACCTGAACCTATAGGGGAGGGTCTGGGTGGGCATCTGTCCACGGTGGCGGCTCTGGCTCTGGACGTGGTCCCAACCCCACCATAGTCAATCCCCGCTTCCGTGGCCTACTCCTAACGGCCACCCTCCATATAAACCCCACTGGATTAAGGGGCAGCACCGGACTAAGGGGCAACACTGGACTGAGGGGCAACACCGGACTGAGGGGCAACACCGGACTGAGGGGCAACACCGGACTGAGGGGCAGCTCCGGACTGAGGGGCAGCTCTGGCAGGTCATGGCTGGCTGACGGCTCTGGCAGGTCATGGCTGGCTGACGGCTCTGGCAGGTCATGGCTGGCTGACGGCTCTGGCAGGTCATGGCTGGCTGACGGCACTGGCAGGTCATGGCTGGCTGACGGCACTGGCAGGTCATGGCTGGCTGACGGCACTGGCAGGTCATGGCTGGCTGACGGCACTGGCAGGTCATGGCTGGCTGACGGCACTGGCAGGTCATAGCTGGCGGGTGGCTCTGGCTGCTCCTGTCTGGCGGGCGGCTCTGGCTGCTCCTGTCTGGCGGGCGGCTCTGGCTGCTCCTGTCTGGCGGGCGGCTCTGGCTGCTCCTGTCTGGCGGGCGGCTCTGGCTGCTCCTGTCTGGCGGGCGGCTCTGGCTGCTCCTGTCTGGCGGGCGGCTCTGGCTGCTCCTGTCTGGCGGACGGCTGTAGCGGCTCCTGTCTGGCAGACGGCTCTAGCGGCTCCTGTCTGGCGGACGGCTCTAGCGGCTCCTCTCTGACGGACGGCTCTGAAGGCTCAGGACAGACGGGCGGCTTTGAAGGCTCAGGACAGACGGGCGGCTTTGAAGGCTCAGGACAGACGGGCGGCTTTGAAGGCTCAGGACAGATGGGCGGCTTTGAAGGCTCAGGACAGACGGGCGGCTTTGAAGGCTCAGGACAGACGGGCGGCTTTGAAGGCTCAGGACAGACGGGCGGCTTTGAAGGCTCAGGACAGACGGGCGGCTGTGAAGGCTCAGGACAGACGGGCAGTTCAGACGGCGCTGGGCAGACGGATAGCGCAGGCGGCACTGGGCAGACGGATAGCGCAGGCGGCTCTGGGCAGACGGATAGAGCAGGCGGCTCTGGGCAGACGGATAGTGCAGGCGGCTCTGGGCAGACGGATAGTGCAGGCGGCTCTGGGCAGACGGCAGACTCTGGCCGGCTGAGGCGCACAGTAGGCCTAGTGCGTGGTGCCGGAACTGGTGGTACCGGGCTAAGGACACGCACCTTAAGGCTAGTGTGGGGAGCAGCAACAGGGCGCACAGGGCTCTGGAGACGCACAGGAGGCTTGGTGCGTGGTGTAGGCACTGGTGGTGATGGGCTGGAGACACGCACCACAGGGCTAGTGCGTGGAGGAGGAACAGGGCTCTGGAGACGCACAGGAAGCCTGGTGCGTGGTGTTGGCACTGATGGTACTGGGCTGGGGCGGGGAGGTGGCGCCGGATATACCGGACCGTGCAGGCGTACTGGCTCCCTTGAGCACCGAGCCTGCCCAACCTTACCTGGTTGAATGCTCCCCGAAGCCCGACCAGTGCGGAGAGGTGGAATAACCCGCACTGGGCTGTGTTGGCGAACCGGGGACACCATGCGTAAGGCTGGTGCCATGTATGCCGGCCCGAGGAGACGCACTAGAGACCAGACGCGTTGAGCCGGCTTCATGGCACCTGGCTTAATGCTCAATCTAGCCCGGCCGATATGTGGAGCTGGAATGTACCGCACCGGGCTATGCACACGTACAAGAGACACCGTGCGCTTTACCGCATAACAAGGTGTCTGCCCGTACTTTCGCTCTCCACGGTAAGCTCGGGGAGTTGGCGCAGGTCTCCTATCTGACTTCGCCACACTCCCTTGTAGCCCCCTCCCAATACATTTTTGGGCTTGACTCACAGGCTTCCAGCCTCGCTTCCGTGCTGCCTCCTCATACCACCGCCTCTCGGCTTTAGCTGCCTCCAGCTCTTCACGAGGGCGGCGGTATTCTCCAGGTTGTGCCCAGGGTCCCTTACCGTCCAGAATTTCCTCCCATGTCCAGAAATCCTGCGATCGCTACCTTAATATGGTTCTCAATCAGAGGAAACGTAAAACACCTGCCCCTAATTGAGAACCATATCAGGCTAATACATTGAACCCAACATAGAAACACATAACATAGAATGCCCACCCCAACTCACGCCCTGACCATACTAAACAAAGACAAAATAAAGGAAATAAGGTCAGGAACGTGACAGCTAAACAGTACTGTTCATCTTGCCTTTCTATTGATCTGGTACAGAGATACAGTATTTACTGGACGACCGCTCCATTAAGAACACACATTAGTCTTTCTACACTCTTAGATAAAAAGGTGCTATCTAGAAAAAAAAGAGTTCTACCTGGAACCAAAAAGGGTTCTCCTTTGGGGACAGCCGAAGAACCCTTTTGGAACCTTTTTTCTAGGAGTGTAGCATTCACTGTAGATATTTTGAATCCTTTTAGTTGGTATTCCCTCACAGACAAATGAATGGCTGTATGTCCTGAAGCTTTTCTCTTTCTTCTCTTGGCCAATGTCAAGGCCTTACTGTCACAGTAATATGTGGTACTAGAAAGACTACGTATCGATAATAAAGTACAAGGTATATTGTTTTTTTAGGAGGAACGAGGAGGAACGATACAATTTGCATATTCAAAAAGTAATGTTACACGGCCAATCTCTGAAAAATGACTGTGATTCTTCATCTTGTCAAAGCAACAGCGGACATGCATTTTCTGTATTATACATTGCTCTCCATTACTCTTTTGGCATTATTGGCATTAGCACAGTATTCATGATCCCAATTCTAGCTGGAGCTGGCAATTTGAAAAAATGTAAAAGTAGCTTGTGCTGATTTACTGGCACATTGAAGCATGTTGCACACCGTCAGTGGATAGCGGTAAAACAATGACATATCTGAATTTTGCCATCTTTATGCACGATCGCCATTGTTCTAGAAAGAGTATGGCTGTCTGAGCATGTGCAAAAACGCGAGACTAATAGTATACAGTGAAGCACAGAGAGCAGGGATGTGTGAACTGATAACATTCATCTACTATTCAACTGCAAGACCCCAAATCATTTGATGGCTCATTGAAATTCCTCTACAAAAAAACACAACAAGAAGGACGAGAAGACCATTTGGAGAACAACACAATGGCTCCAACCTACAATAAACACACCACACTTTCTAAAACACCGACGAATAGAATTTGAACATTAAAAGTTTGAGGGGCAGATTGGAAATATGAGATGACAGAGCCATTTGGATTCAGGGCAGTCCATGTTTTACACCATTGACATAGCTAAACTTGTTTTATGCACTAACTAAGTGACTGCCCAAAGGACTGGCAGGCGAGAGACCATTTCTGTTGCATGTTTCTTCCTCATTGTAAACACTTGCAATGGTAAATGGGTTGTGAAATAGCCAAAAATGAGCCTCCTGCTAGATTCATGATTGTAATAACTGTCTGCTAGCGGTCGTAGCTTACTGGAACTTCTAGTGTCTGACGCACGCAACTATTAATCCACACACTGGAGGTGTGTAACGTACAGGAAAACGTACTTCCCTTCACTGAGCATTGAGGAACGAAACAATGAATAAATGGAACATCTCACCATTCATTCGTAAATAATAAAATCCAATTTTCATCTTAAACACAAATGTTTTTCATATACACTCCTATCTCTAGGGAATGGTGTCGTCTCTAGGGAATGGTGTCGTCTCTAGGGAATGGTGTCGTCTCTAGGGAATGGTGTCGTCTCTAGGGAATGGTGTCGTCTCTAGGGAATGGTGTCGTCTCTAGGGAATGGTGTCGTCTCTAGGGAATGGTGTGGCTCTCCCAGAAATATGTAGAATCGGACGGCAAATTTCCATCTTCCACTAACATTAATGAAGAGCTGTCAGTGGTTTAAACTAACATTTAATTGAAGAGCTGTCAGTGGTTTACACTTAAAACACTTCTCTTCTCTGGGCTAAGGGGAGAGGTGGAGAGAGAGAAAAAAACAAGAGAGGGAGAGAAACAGAGGAAAAGGCTAAATCCTCTCTTTTTCTCTCTCCCTCTCTTTTTCTTTCTCTCTTCTCTCTCCGTCCTACTGTCTGGCCCTATGACCCCGGTAAGAACCATTATTAATGTAACATTGCTTTCATAATAATAACTGCAGGGGACGGAGTGACGCAATCCTATCTATTGGTGCATTCAGAGCTCAGCTGTCGTAATCAGGCCCCCTCTGTTGATAGAATTCACTAATACTTAGCTCAGCATGGAAAGCACTTTGAACGAACTAGCTACTCTGCAATGCAGTGGAAGTCATGCATCCTATAGTTGTGTATGGTTAGAATCCTGAAAAGCCAATTTATGCTTGATCTGGGTGTGTGGTCAGAGGCTCCATATGGAGGGTGTGACCAATTGTGGAGCCTCCGGAGGCATGCAGAGGCCAAATTGAGCTCTGTACCACATCGCCGCGTCCACACAAATGTTGTAAAAATGTGGATGGCTCTGTATAGCTTCGCATTGACATGATTGGTTGAAAGTAGGTGGGGGCGGGATGTCCTGTATAAACACAAATTCACTTCCTTGACAAATTCCTTGACAACAGCTCTGCTCAACAGGTCTGCACTGCTCCTTGAAGCACAACAAGTATGAATGCCCTGACTTCCGCTTAGGCCGTATCACCGTAAATGCTGCACGGCCAATGCAGACGTCAGATTGACCATGCAGCTATTACGCTGACATGTTATCCACCATTTCACGTAAAACCATGATTTTCCCAGCAGCTTTTTACAACACATATTAATGCATTGATTAATATATTAAAGCATATTAGTCCTGTAATTCTTTAAACGCGTTCTCTCTACATTTCCCATTCGCTTTCATCATCAGACTCATTAATCATTTTAATGTGGTCAATAGGGATGATAATTAAAGAGGGTCTTCACTACACAGGAAACTACATCTAAATCATTTAATTTATGGCACATTGTGTCTCTCCACACTGCAGCCAGTCAGTTACTAGTGCTACTTACACACTCTGCACAAGTTTTGCTCTCCATCCACATCATTGAATAAAACTACAATTTCGTCTTTTGCAGCAAGACAAGACCAAGAACACACTGGTCTGGTGGAAGAGCTGACGCATTGGGAAACTGGAACATGTAGGGAGGTGTTCGTATGTGAGCCCAGCAGACGTATTATGTTATCATAAAGCTGGTCTCATACAGTAGCCCTCGGCATCTTGGTAAAGTCAATTACAGGAAGTGCCATCATAAATCAGTTCATTAAATAGCATGTTAAAATGTATTGATAGGTTGATAGTGTTAGTATAAATTGAATACTAAATCTCCTGACTACATGTTGACTATGTGTATCTTTCCAAGCCAGGTGTTCAGCAGCGGTGCTCACCTGTCCAAGGCTATGCAACACAGGTGTAATATGGAGGCAGTTGTCAACAGTACATCTAGAGATGTTCGGACCAGGCAGAAGGTTTCTCCATAAATCCAGTTCTGGTGGATCAGCTCGATTGCACCAAACGGCATCACCAGCACCGACACCATCAGGTCTGCAAAGGCCAGCGATACTATGAAGTAATTGGTCTTGATTTTTCTGGGGGAGAAGTGGAATGAGAAGTATCTTATTGACTATATATCTAAATATGATTGCCATTGTTCACTTGAATCATAGGTGTATCATGTGGTAGAATGTATCGTCGCTGTTGGATGAAAACCTCCTAACTCTACTTTTGCAAAAAATACAGACAGACGTAGGCTATATGAAAGCCGTAACCCCTCAATGTACTCTGAACATTTCATGACTATAGGACCAAAAACATTTATTCAAAATACTGTAGCTTTTGAAGTTTCGTAGTTGTATGTTCATTAATGGAAAAATGTGGCCTTTTTATCTATTTCCTGAAAAGTTTCTGTTTTGGAGATGAGGTTTTCATCCGATGGCGACAGTATGTTGGAGGCATACTGTGAAAAAAATATGAAATAATTCAGAACACACTGAAAAGAGCATACTGTCGACTAATGGTAAATACACATAAACATACCATTGTATAGGCATGTCAGAGTCTGTACTGAGGTATGTACTAAACAACAACCATTTTTGAAGGACCTGTTACCCATGACAACACATTCATAACACATCCATGACAACACATTCACCATATTTATGGAACAGTACTGTATAAGCATTCACTGTAAACACTTTAAATCGTCACCTTGCAGTAAATATTTGTGATAACTGTATGAGACTCAGGGAGCAAAATATATGAAATAAGAAGAGGTGAGAAGGAGAGAAAAGAGAGAGAGACGAGGGAGGGAGAGAGAGAGACAGAGAGAAAGAATCAGAGAGAGAGAGCGAGAGAGCGAGAGAACGAGAGAATGAGAGAACGAGAATGAGAGAATCATTGATGTAGAGCCACCGGGTGAGCCTCTGGTGTGGCGGCGTCCCCCCTCTCAGTCTATTTGATATAGACCAGAGCCATGGGCCATTAATGACTAATACAACTCTGGGTGAGGCCACCGCTCAGAGCCCGCTCAGCTAAAAATAACTGACTGAGAACATCTAACGGCTGTCCAATCAAATCACGTTGTCATTTCACTAAAACATGCAATAAAAGTTGTTATACAGCTGTCTGTTAACAACATGCTTTCATGTTGAGCAGAACATATAAAACATGTTCTACTCCACTGGCTTTGACTCAAAACTGGATGGACTATCGAATGAATGGAAGATCATGTTTGCATTGATGCAAAGGTAATAAATCTGAATTTTTAAACATAAAAAGCTATATCATCTTGTCAAAGGGAGGGTATATTACTGGAAACGTTGAAGGTTTACCAGTAAACTACCAGACTGGTGGTATCTTTCAAGGATTTTATGTAATCTATCAAAATACATCTCGTGGCCCTTTTAAGTACTTCAGATTATAACAGCTATGTCAATATGTATTTGCTGTCAATGTTTTGGATTTAAACTGTTGGCAGTTGTGAAAAAAGTAAATAGTTGGACAAGTTGCAGAGTTAATTTAAAATAATCACATTGTTAAGTAGATGCTTATTTCATTAATTAGGCAAAATGTCTGTTGAACCAGTGACTGGATGAAGAGAGAGAAAGAGAGAGAGAGAGAGTAGGAGAGAGAGAGAGGGAGACAGAGAGCGAGATAGAGCGAGAGAGAGAGAGAGAGAGAGAGAGTGACAGAGAACGTGTCTCTCTATGGAAAACTGTCACTATCTCTATCTCTACATGTCTCCCTATGGATTACTGTCACTCTCTCTAACTCTAAAATGTCTCCCTATGGAATACTGTCACTCTCTCTAACTCTAAAATGTCTACCTATGGAATACTGTCACTCTCTCTAACTCTACATGTCTCCCTATGGAATACTGTCACTATCTCTAACTCTACATGTCTCCCTATGGAATAGTGTCACTGTCTCTAACTCTACATGTCTCCCTATAGAATACTGTCACTCTCTCTAACTCTACATGTCTCCCTATGGAATACTGTCACTCTCTCTAACTATACATGTCTCCCTATGGAATAATTTCACTCTCTCTAACTCCACATGTCTCCCTATGGAATACTGTCACTCTCTCTAACTATACATGTCTCCCTATGGAATAATTTCACTCTCTCTATCTCTACATGTCTCCCTATGGAATACTGTCACTCTCTCTAACTCTACATGTCTCCCTATGGAATACTGTCACTCTCTCTAACTATACATGTCTCCCTATGGAATAATTTCACTCTCTCTAACTCCACATGTCTCCCTATGGAATACTGTCACTCTCTCTATCTCTACATGTCTCCCTATGGAATACTGTCACTCTCTCTAACTATACATGTCTCCCTATGGAATAATGTCACTCTCTCTAACTCCACATGTCTCCCTATGGAATACTGTCACTATCTCTAACTATACATGTCTCCCTATGGAATAATGTCACTCTCTCTAACTATACATGTCTCCCTATGGAATACTGTCACTCTCTCTAACTATACATGTCTCCCTATGGAATACTGTCACTCTCTCTATCTCCACATTTCTCCCTATGGAATACTGTCACTCTCTCTAACTCCACATGTCTCCCTATGGAATACTGTCACTCTCTCTAACTCCACATGTCTCCCTATGGAATAATGTCACTCTCTCTAACTCTACATGTCTCCCTATGGAATACTGTCACTCTCTCTATCTCCACATTTCTCCCTATGGAATACTGTCACTCTCTCTAACTCCACATGTCTCCCTATGGAATACTGTCACTCTCTCTAACTCCACATGTCTCCCTATGGAATACTGTCACTCTCTCTATCTCTACATGTCTCCCTATGGAATACTGTCACTCTCTCTAACTATACATGTCTCCCTATGGAATACTGTCACTCTCTCTAACTCTACATGTCTCCCTATGGAATACTGTCACTCTCTCTAACTATACATGTCTCCCTATGGAATACTGTCACTCTCTCTAACTCTACATGTCTCCCTATGGAATACTGTCACTCTCTCTAACTCTACATGTCTCCCTATGGAATACTGTCACTCTCTCTAACTATACATGTCTCCCTATGGAATACTGTCACTCTCTCTAACTCTACATGTCTCCCTATGGAATACTGTCACTCTCTCTAACTATACATGTCTCCCTATGGAATACTGTCACTCTCTCTAACTCTACATGTCTCCCTATGGAATACTGTCACTCTCTCTAACTCTACATGTCTCCCTATGGAATACTGTCACTCTCTCTAACTCTACATGTCTCCCTATGGAATACTGTCACTCTCTCTAACTATACATGTCTCCCTATGGAATACTGTCACTCTCTCTAACTATACATGTCTCCCTATGGAATACTGTCACTCTCTCTAACTCTACATGTCTCCCTATGGAATACTGTCACTCTCTCTAACTATACATGTCTCCCTATGGAATACTGTCACTCTCTCTAACTATACATGTCTCCCTATGGAATACTGTCACTATCTCTAACTATACATGTCTCCCTATGGAATACTGTCACTCTCTCTAACTATACATGTCTCCCTATGGAATACTGTCACTCTCTCTAACTCTACATGTCTCCCTATGGAATAATGTCACTCTCTCTAACTATACATGTCTCCCTATGGAATACTGTCACTCTCTCTAACTCTACATGTCTCCCTATGGAATACTGTCACTCTCTCTAACTCTACATGTCTCCCTATGGAATAATGTCACTCTCTCTAACTCTACATGTCTCCCTATGGAATAATGTCACTCTTTTAACTATACATGTCTCCCTATGGAATACTGTCACTCTCTCTAACTCTACATGTCTCCCTATGGAATACTGTCACTCTCTCTAACTCTACATGTCTACCAATGGAATAATGTCACTCTCTCTAACTATACATGTCTCCCTATGGAATACTGTCACTCTCTCTAACTCTACATGTCTCCCTATGGAATACTGTCACTCTCTCTAACTCTACATGTCTCCCTATGGAATAATGTCACTCTCTCTAACTCCACATGTCTCCCTATGGAATACTGTCACTCTCTCTAACTATACATGTCTCCCTATGGAATACTGTCACTCTCTCTAACTCTACATGTCTCCCTATGGAATACTGTCACTCTCTCTAACTCTACATGTCTCCCTATGGAATAATGTCACTCTCTCTAACTATACATGTCTCCCTATGGAATACTGTCACTCTCTCTAACTCTACATGTCTCCCTATGGAATACTGTCACTCTCTCTAACTCTACATGTCTCCCTATGGAATAATGTCACTCTCTCTAACTATACATGTCTCCCTATGGAATACTGTCACTATCTCTAACTCTACATGTCTCCCTATGGAATAATGTCACTCTCTATAACTATACATGTCTCCCTATGGAATAATGTCACTCTCTCTAACTATACATGTCTCCCTATGGAATACTGTCACTCTCTCTAACTCTACATGTCTCCCTATGGAATAATGTCACTCTCTCTAACTATACATGTCTCCCTATGGAATAATGTCACTCTCTCTAACTATACATGTCTCCCTATGGAATACTGTCACTATCTCTAACTCTACATGTCTCCCTATGGAATAATGTCACTCTCTCTAACTATACATGTCTCCCTATGGAATACTGTCACTCTCTCTAACTCTACATGTCTCCCTATGGAATACTGTCACTCTCTCTAACTCTACATGTCTCCCTATGGAATAATGTCACTCTCTCTAACTATACATGTCTCCCTATGGAATACTGTCACTCTCTCTAACTCCACATGTCTCCCTATGGAATACTGTCACTCTCTCTATCTCTACATGTCTCCCTATGGAATACTGTCACTCTCTCTAACTATACATGTCTCCCTATGGAATACTGTCACTATCTCTAACTATACATGTCTCCCTATGGAATACTGTCACTCTCTCTAACTATACATGTCTCCCTATGGAATACTGTCACTCTCTCTAACTCTACATGTCTCCCTATGGAATACTGTCACTATCTCTATCTCTACATGTCTCCCTATGGAATACTGTCACTCTCTCTAACTATACATGTCTCCCTATGGAATACTGTCACTATCTCTATCTCTACATGTCTCCCTATGGAATACTGTCACTCTCTCTAACTATACATGTCTCCCTATGGAATACTGTCACTCTCTCTAACTATACATGTCTCCCTATGGAATACTGTCACTATCTCTAACTATACATGTCTCCCTATGGAATACTGTCACTCTCTCTATCTCCACATGGCTCCTATGGAATACTGTCACTCTCTCTAACTCTACATGTCTCCCTATGGAATACTGTCACTCTCTCTATCTCTACATGTCTCCCTATGGAATACTGTCACTATCTCTAACTATACATGTCTCCCTATGGAATAATGTCACTCTCTCTAACTATACATGTCTCCCTATGGAATACTGTCACTCTCTCTAACTCTACATGTCTCCCTATGGAATACTGTCACTCTCTCTAACTCTACATGTCTCCCTATGGAATACTGTCACTATCTCTAACTCTACATGACTCCCTATGGAATACTGTCACTCTCTCTAACTCTACATGTCTCCCTATGGAATACTGTCACTCTCTCTATCTCTACATGACTCCCTATGGAATACTGTCACTATCTCTAACTCTACATGTCTCCCTATGGAATACTGTCACTATCTCTAACTCTACATGACTCCCTATGGAATACTGTCACTCTCTCTAACTCTACATGTCTCCCTATGGAATACTGTCACTCTCTCTAACTCCACATATCTCCATATGGAATACTGTCACTCTCTCTAACTCTACATGTCTCCCTATGGAATACTGTCACTATCTCTAACTCTACATGTCTCCCTATGGAATACTGTCACTCTCTCTAACTCTACATGTCTCCCTATGGAATACTGTCACTATCTCTAACTCTACATGTCTCCCTATAGAATACTGTCACTCTCTAACTCTACATGTCTCCCTATGGAATACTGTCACTATCTCTAACTCTAAAATGTCTCCCTATGGAATACTGTCACTCTCTCTAACTCTACATGTCTCCCTATGGAAAACTGTCACTCTCTCTAACTCTACATGTCTCCCTATGGAATACTGTCACTATCTCTAACTATACATGTCTCCCTATGGAATACTGTCACTCTCTCTAACTCCACATGTCTCCCTATGGAATACTGTCACTCTCTCTAACTCCACATATCTCCCTATGGAATACTGTCACTCTCTCTAACTCCACATGTCTCCCTATGGAATACTGTCACTCTCTCTAACTCTACATGTCTCCCTATGGAATAATGTCACTCTCTCTAACTCTACATGTCTCCCTATGGAATACTGTCACTCTCTCTAACTCTACATGTCTCCCTATGGAATACTGTCACTCTCTCTAACTCTACATGTCTCCCTATGGAATACTGTCACTATCTCTAACTATACATGTCTCCCTATGGAATACTGTCACTATCTCTATCTCTACATGTCTCCCTATGGAATACTGTCACTATCTCTAACTCCACATGTCTCCCTATGGAATACTGTCACTATCTCTATCTCTACATGTCTCCCTATGGAATACTGTCACTCTCTCTAACTATACATGTCTCCCTATGGAATACTGTCACTATCTCTATCTCTACATGTCTCCCTATGGAATACTGTCACTATCTCTAACTATACATGTCTCCCTATGGAATACTGTCACTCTCTCTATCTCCACATGGCTCCTATGGAATACTGTCACTCTCTCTAACTCTACATGTCTCCCTATGGAATACTGTCACTATCTCTATCTCTACATGTCTCCCTATGGAATACTGTCACTCTCTCTATCTCTACATGTCTCCCTATGGAATACTGTCACTATCTCTAACTCCACATGTCTCCCTATGGAATACTGTCACTATCTCTATCTCTACATGTCTCCCTATGGAATACTGTCACTCTCTCTATCTCTACATGTCTCCCTATGGAATACTGTCACTATCTCTAACTATACATGTCTCCCTATGGAATACTGTCACTCTCTCTAACTATACATGTCTCCCTATGGAATACTGTCACTCTCTCTAACTCTACATGTCTCCCTATGGAATACTGTCACTCTCTCTAACTCTACATGTCTCCCTATGGAATACTGTCACTCTCTCTATCTCCACATGGCTCCTATGGAATACTGTCACTATCTCTATCTCTACATGTCTCCCTATGGAATACTGTCACTCTCTCTATCTCTACATGACTCCCTATGGAATACTGTCACTATCTCTAACTCTACATGTCTCCCTATGGAATACTGTCACTATCTCTAACTCTACATGACTCCCTATGGAATACTGTCACTCTCTCTATCTCTACATGACTCCCTATGGAATACTGTCACTATCTCTAACTCTACATGACTCCCTATGGAATACTGTCACTCTCTCTAACTCCACATGGCTCCTATGGAATACTGTCACTATCTCTAACTCTACATGTCTCCCTATGGAATACTGTCACTATCTCTAACTCTACATGTCTCCCTATGGAATACTGTCACTCTCTCTAACTCTACATGTCTCCCTATGGAATACTGTCACTATCTCTAACTATACATGTCTCCCTATGGAATACTGTCACTCTCTCTAACTATACATGTCTCCCTATGGAATACTGTCACTCTCTCTAACTCTACATGTCTCCCTATGGAATACTGTCACTATCTCTATCTCTACATGTCTCCCTATGGAATACTGTCACTATCTCTAACTCCACATGTCTCCCTATGGAATACTGTCACTATCTCTATCTCTACATGTCTCCCTATGGAATACTGTCACTCTCTCTAACTATACATGTCTCCCTATGGAATACTGTCACTATCTCTATCTCTACATGTCTCCCTATGGAATACTGTCACTATCTCTAACTATACATGTCTCCCTATGGAATACTGTCACTCTCTCTATCTCCACATGGCTCCTATGGAATACTGTCACTCTCTCTAACTCTACATGTCTCCCTATGGAATACTGTCACTATCTCTATCTCTACATGTCTCCCTATGGAATACTGTCACTCTCTCTATCTCTACATGTCTCCCTATGGAATACTGTCACTATCTCTAACTCCACATGTCTCCCTATGGAATACTGTCACTATCTCTATCTCTACATGTCTCCCTATGGAATACTGTCACTCTCTCTATCTCTACATGTCTCCCTATGGAATACTGTCACTATCTCTAACTATACATGTCTCCCTATGGAATACTGTCACTCTCTCTAACTATACATGTCTCCCTATGGAATACTGTCACTCTCTCTAACTCTACATGTCTCCCTATGGAATACTGTCACTCTCTCTAACTCTACATGTCTCCCTATGGAATACTGTCACTCTCTCTATCTCCACATGGCTCCTATGGAATACTGTCACTATCTCTATCTCTACATGTCTCCCTATGGAATACTGTCACTCTCTCTATCTCTACATGACTCCCTATGGAATACTGTCACTATCTCTAACTCTACATGTCTCCCTATGGAATACTGTCACTATCTCTAACTCTACATGACTCCCTATGGAATACTGTCACTCTCTCTATCTCTACATGACTCCCTATGGAATACTGTCACTATCTCTAACTCTACATGACTCCCTATGGAATACTGTCACTCTCTCTAACTCCACATGGCTCCTATGGAATACTGTCACTATCTCTAACTCTACATGTCTCCCTATGGAATACTGTCACTATCTCTAACTCTACATGTCTCCCTATGGAATACTGTCACTCTCTCTAACTCTACATGTCTCCCTATGGAATACTGTCACTATCTCTAACTATACATGTCTCCCTATGGAATACTGTCACTCTCTCTAACTATACATGTCTCCCTATGGAATACTGTCACTCTCTCTAACTCTACATGTCTCCCTATGGAATACTGTCACTATCTCTATCTCTACATGTCTCCCTATGGAATACTGTCACTCTCTCTAACTATACATGTCTCCCTATGGAATACTGTCACTATCTCTATCTCTACATGTCTCCCTATGGAATACTGTCACTCTCTCTAACTATACATGTCTCCCTATGGAATACTGTCACTCTCTCTAACTATACATGTCTCCCTATGGAATACTGTCACTATCTCTAACTATACATGTCTCCCTATGGAATACTGTCACTCTCTCTATCTCCACATGGCTCCTATGGAATACTGTCACTCTCTCTAACTCTACATGTCTCCCTATGGAATACTGTCACTCTCTCTATCTCTACATGTCTCCCTATGGAATACTGTCACTATCTCTAACTATACATGTCTCCCTATGGAATAATGTCACTCTCTCTAACTATACATGTCTCCCTATGGAATACTGTCACTCTCTCTAACTCTACATGTCTCCCTATGGAATACTGTCACTCTCTCTAACTCTACATGTCTCCCTATGGAATACTGTCACTATCTCTAACTCTACATGTCTCCCTATGGAATACTGTCACTCTCTCTATCTCTACATGACTCCCTATGGAATACTGTCACTATCTCTAACTCTACATGTCTCCCTATGGAATACTGTCACTATCTCTAACTCTACATGACTCCCTATGGAATACTGTCACTCTCTCTAACTCTACATGTCTCCCTATGGAATACTGTCACTCTCTCTAACTCCACATATCTCCCTATGGAATACTGTCACTCTCTCTAACTCTACATGTCTCCCTATGGAATACTGTCACTATCTCTAACTCTACATGTCTCCCTATGGAATACTGTCACTCTCTCTAACTCTACATGTCTCCCTATGGAATACTGTCACTATCTCTAACTCTACATGTCTCCCTATAGAATACTGTCACTCTCTCTAACTCTACATGTCTCCCTATGGAATACTGTCACTATCTCTAACTCTAAAATGTCTCCCTATGGAATACTGTCACTCTCTCTAACTCTACATGTCTCCCTATGGAAAACTGTCACTCTCTCTAACTCTACATGTCTCCCTATGGAATACTGTCACTATCTCTAACTATACATGTCTCCCTATGGAATACTGTCACTCTCTCTAACTCCACATGTCTCCCTATGGAATACTGTCACTCTCTCTAACTCCACATATCTCCCTATGGAATACTGTCACTCTCTCTAACTCCACATGTCTCCCTATGGAATACTGTCACTCTCTCTAACTCTACATGTCTCCCTATGGAATACTGTCACTCTCTCTAACTCTACATGTCTCCCTATGGAATAATGTCACTCTCTCTAACTCTACATGTCTCCCTATGGAATACTGTCACTCTCTCTAACTCTACATGTCTCCCTATGGAATACTGCCACTCTCTCTAACTCTACATGTCTCCCTATGGAATACTGTCACTATCTCTAACTATACATGTCTCCCTATGGAATACTGTCACTATCTCTATCTCTACATGTCTCCCTATGGAATACTGTCACTATCTCTAACTCCACATGTCTCCCTATGGAATACTGTCACTATCTCTATCTCTACATGTCTCCCTATGGAATACTGTCACTCTCTCTAACTATACATGTCTCCCTATGGAATACTGTCACTATCTCTATCTCTACATGTCTCCCTATGGAATACTGTCACTATCTCTAACTATACATGTCTCCCTATGGAATACTGTCACTCTCTCTATCTCCACATGGCTCCTATGGAATACTGTCACTCTCTCTAACTCTACATGTCTCCCTATGGAATACTGTCACTATCTCTATCTCTACATGTCTCCCTATGGAATACTGTCACTCTCTCTATCTCTACATGTCTCCCTATGGAATACTGTCACTATCTCTAACTCCACATGTCTCCCTATGGAATACTGTCACTATCTCTATCTCTACATGTCTCCCTATGGAATACTGTCACTCTCTCTATCTCTACATGTCTCCCTATGGAATACTGTCACTATCTCTAACTATACATGTCTCCCTATGGAATACTGTCACTCTCTCTAACTATACATGTCTCCCTATGGAATACTGTCACTCTCTCTAACTCTACATGTCTCCCTATGGAATACTGTCACTCTCTCTAACTCTACATGTCTCCCTATGGAATACTGTCACTCTCTCTATCTCCACATGGCTCCTATGGAATACTGTCACTATCTCTATCTCTACATGTCTCCCTATGGAATACTGTCACTCTCTCTATCTCTACATGACTCCCTATGGAATACTGTCACTATCTCTAACTCTACATGTCTCCCTATGGAATACTGTCACTATCTCTAACTCTACATGACTCCCTATGGAATACTGTCACTCTCTCTATCTCTACATGACTCCCTATGGAATACTGTCACTATCTCTAACTCTACATGACTCCCTATGGAATACTGTCACTCTCTCTAACTCCACATGGCTCCTATGGAATACTGTCACTATCTCTAACTCTACATGTCTCCCTATGGAATACTGTCACTATCTCTAACTCTACATGTCTCCCTATGGAATACTGTCACTCTCTCTAACTCTACATGTCTCCCTATGGAATACTGTCACTATCTCTAACTCTACATGTCTCCCTATGGAATACTGTCACTCTCTCTAACTCTACATGTCTCCCTATGGAATACTGTCACTCTCTCTATCTCTACATGTCTCCCTATGGAATACTGTCACTATCTCTATCTCTACATGTCTCCCTATGGAATACTGTCACTCTCTCTAACTATACATGTCTCCCTATGGAATACTGTCACTATCTCTAACTATACATGTCTCCCTATGGAATACTGTCACTCTCTCTAACTCTACATGTCTCCCTATGGAATACTGCCACTATCTCTAACTCTACATGTCTCCCTATGGAATACTGTCACTATCTCTAACTCTACATGTCTCCCTATGGAATACTGTCACTCTCTCTAACTCTACATGTCTCCCTATGGAATACTGTCACTATCTCTATCTCTACATGTCTCCCTATGGAATACTGTCACTATCTCTAACTATACATGTCTCCCTATGGAATACTGTCACTCTCTCTATCTCCACATGGCTCCTATGGAATACTGTCACTCTCTCTAACTCTACATGTCTCCCTATGGAATACTGTCACTATCTCTATCTCTACATGTCTCCCTATGGAATACTGTCACTCTCTCTATCTCTACATGTCTCCCTATGGAATACTGTCACTATCTCTAACTCCACATGTCTCCCTATGGAATACTGTCACTATCTCTATCTCTACATGTCTCCCTATGGAATACTGTCACTCTCTCTATCTCTACATGTCTCCCTATGGAATACTGTCACTATCTCTAACTATACATGTCTCCCTATGGAATACTGTCACTCTCTCTAACTATACATGTCTCCCTATGGAATACTGTCACTCTCTCTAACTCTACATGTCTCCCTATGGAATACTGTCACTCTCTCTAACTCTACATGTCTCCCTATGGAATACTGTCACTCTCTCTATCTCCACATGGCTCCTATGGAATACTGTCACTATCTCTATCTCTACATGTCTCCCTATGGAATACTGTCACTCTCTCTATCTCTACATGACTCCCTATGAAATACTGTCACTATCTCTAACTCTACATGTCTCCCTATGGAATACTGTCACTCTCTCTATCTCTACATGACTCCCTATGGAATACTGTCACTATCTCTAACTCTACATGACTCCCTATGGAATACTGTCACTCTCTCTAACTCCACATGGCTCCTATGGAATACTGTCACTATCTCTATCTCTACATGTCTCCCTATGGAATACTGTCACTCTCTCTAACTCTACATGTGTCCCTATGGAATACTGTCACTCTCTCTAACTCTACATGTCTCCCTATGGAATACTGTCACTCTCTCTATCTCTACATGTCTCCCTATGGAATACTGTCACTATCTCTATCTCTACATGTCTCCCTATGGAATACTGTCACTCTCTCTAACTATACATGTCTCCCTATGGAATACTGTCACTATCTCTATCTCTACATGTCTCCCTATGGAATACTGTCACTATCTCTATCTCTACATGTCTCCCTATGGAATACTGTCACTCTCTCTAACTATACATGTCTCCCTATGGAATACTGTCACTATCTCTATCTCTACATGTCTCCCTATGGAATACTGTCACTCTCTCTAACTCTACATGTCTCCCTATGGAATACTGTCACTCTCTCTAACTCTACATGTCTCCCTATGGAATACTGTCACTCTCTCTATCTCTACATGTCTCCCTATGGAATACTGTCACTATCTCTATCTCTACATGTCTCCCTATGGAATACTGTCACTCTCTCTATCTCTACATGTCTCCCTATGGAATACTGTCACTCTCTCTAACTCTACATGTCTCCCTATGGAATACTGTCACTCTCTCTATCTCTACATGTCTCCCTATGGAATACTGTCACTATCTCTATCTCTACATGTCTCCCTATGGAATACTGTCACTCTCTCTAACTATACATGTCTCCCTATGGAATACTGTCACTCTGTCTATCTCTACATGTCTCCCTATGGAATACTGTCACTCTCTCTAACTCTACATGTCTCCCTATGGAATACTGTCACTCTCTCTATCTCTACATGTCTCCCTATGGAATACTGTCACTATCTCTAACTCTACATGTCTCCCTATGGAATACTGTCACTCTCTCTAACTCTACATGTCTCCCTATGGAATAGTGTCACTCTCTCTAACTCTACATGTCTCCCTATGGAATACTGTCACTCTCTCTAACTCTACATGTCTCCCTATGGAATACTGTCACTCTCTCTATCTCTACATGTCTCCCTATAGAATACTGTCACTATCTCTAACTCTACATGTCTCCCTATGGAATACTGTCACTCTCTCTAACTCTACATGTCTCCCTATGGAATACTGTCACTCTCTCTAACTCTACATGTCTCCCTATGGAATAGTGTCACTCTCTCTAACTCTACATGTCTCCCTATGGAATACTGTCACTCTCTCTAACTCTACATGTCTCCCTATGGAATACTGTCACTCTCTCTATCTCTACATGTCTCCCTATAGAATACTGTCACTATCTCTAACTCTACATGTCTCCCTATGGAATACTGTCACTCTCTCTAACTCTACATGTCTCCCTATGGAATACTGCCACTATCTCTAACTCTACATGTCTCCCTATGGAATACTGTCACTATCTCTAACTCTACAAGTCTCCCTATGGAATACTGTCACTCTCTCTAACTCTACATGTCTCCCTATGGAATACTGTCACTCTCTCTAACTATACATGTCTCCCTATGGAATACTGTCACTCTCTCTAACTCCACATGTCTCCCTATGGAATACTGTCACTCTCTCTAACTCCACATATCTCCCTATGGAATACTGTCACTCTCTCTAACTCTACATGTCTCCCTATGGAATACTGTCACTCTCTCTAACTCTACATGTCTCCCTATGGAATACTGTCACTATCTCTAACTATACATTTCTCCCTATGGAATACTGTCACTCTCTCTAACTCTACATGTCTCCCTATGGAATACTGTCACTCTCTCTAACTCTACATGTCTCCCTATGGAATACTGTCACTCTCTCTAACTATACATTTCTCCCTATGGAATACTGTCACTCTCTCTAACTCTACATGTCTCCCTATGGAATACTGTCACTATCTCTAACTCTACATGTCTCCCTATGGAATACTGTCACTCTCTCTAACTATACATGTCTCCCTATGGAATACTGTCACTCTCTCTAACTACACATGTCTCCCTATAGAATACTGTCACTATCTCTAACTATACATTTCTCCCTGTGGAATACTGTCACTCTCTCCAACTCCACGTGTCTCAAAATGCAATAATTTCACTCTCTCTATTTCTATATGTCTCACTATGGAAAACTATCAGTCTCTCTAACTATACATGTCTCCCTATGGAATACTGTCACTCTATCTATCTCCACATGTCTCCCTATGGAATACTGTCACTCTCTCTAACTCTTTTTGTCTCAATATGGAATACTGTCACTCTCTCTAACTATACATTTCTCCCTATGGAATACTGTCACTCTCTCTAACTCTTTTTGTCTCAATATGGAATACTGTCACTCTCTCTAACTCCACATGTCTCCCTATGGAATACTGTCACTCTCTCTAACTCCACATGTCTCCCTATGGAATACTGTCACTATCTCTAACTATACATGTCTCCCTATGGAATAATTTCACTCTCTCTAACTCTACATGTCTCCCTATGGAATAATTTCACTCTCTCTAACTCTACATGTCTCCCTATGGAATAATTTCACTCTCTCTAACTCTACATGTCTCCCTATGGAATACTGTCACTCTCTCTGACTATACATTTCTCCCTATGGAATACTGTCACTCTCTCTGACTATACATTTCTCCCTATGGAATACTGTCACTCTCTCTAACTATACATTTCTCCCTATGGAATACTGTCACTCTCTCTAACTATACATGTCTCCCTATGGAATACTGTCACTCTCTCTAACTCTACATGTCTCCCTATGGAATACTGTCACTCTCTCTAACTCCACATTTCTCCCTATGGAATACTGTCACTCTCTCTAACTCCACATGTTTCCCTATGGAATACTGTCACTCTCTCTAACTCCACATGTCTCTCTATGGAATACTGTCACTCTCTCTAACTCTACATGTCTCCCTATGGAATACTGTCACTCTCTCTAACTCCACATGTCTCTCTATGGAATACTGTCACTCTCTCTAACTCTACATGTCTCTCTATGGAATACTGTCACTATCTCTACCTCTACATGTCTCCCTATGGAATACTGTCACTCTCTCTATCTCTACATGTCTCCCTATGGAATACTGTCACTCTCTCTAACTCCACATGTCTCTCTATGGAATACTGTCACTCTCTCTAACTCTAAAATGTCTCCCTATGGAATACTGTCACTCTCTCTAACTCCACATGTCTCTCTATGGAATACTGTCACTCTCTCTAACTCTAAAATGTCTCCCTATGGAATACTGTCACTCTCTCTAACTATACATTTCTCCCTATGGAATACTGTCACTCTCTCTAACTCTACATGTCTCCCTATGGAATACTGTCACTCTCTCTAACTCTACATGTCTCTCTATGGAATACTGTCACTCTCTCTAACTATACATTTCTCCCTATGGAATACTGTCACTCTCTCTAACTCTACATGTCTCCCTATGGAATACTGTCACTCTCTCTTACTCCACATGTCTCCCTATGGAATACTGTCACTCTCTCTAACTATACATGTCTCCCTATAGAATACTGTCACTATCTATAACTATACATTTCTCCCTATGGAATACTGTCACTCTCTCCAACTCCACGTGTCTCAAAATGCAATAATTTCACTCTCTCTATTTCTATATGTCTCACTATGGAAAACTATCACTCTCTCTAACTATACATGTCTCCCTATGGAATACTGTCACTCTATCTATCTCCACATGTCTCCCTATGGAATACAGCCACGCTCTCTAACTCTACATGTCTCCCTATGGAATACTGTCACTCTCTCTAACTCAACATGTCTCCCTATGGAATACTGTCACTCTCTCTAACTCTACATGACTCCCTATGGAATACTGTCACTATCTCTAACTATACATTTCTCCCTATGGAATACTGTCACTCTCTCTAACTCCACATGTCTCCCTATGGAATACTGTCACTCTCTCTAACTCCACATGTCTCCCTATGGAATACTGTCACTCTCTCTAACTCCACATGTCTCCCTATGGAATACTGTCACTATCTCTAACTATACATTTCTCCCTATGGAATACTGTCACTCTCTCTAACTCCACATGTCTCCCTATGGAATACTGTCACTCTCTCTAACTCCACATGTCTCCCTATGGAATACTGTCACTCTCTCTAACTCCACATGTCTCCCTATGGAATACTGTCACTATCTCTAACTATACATTTCTCCCTATGGAATACTGTCACTCTCTCTAACTCCACATGTCTCCCTATGGAATACTGTCACTCTCTCTAACTCCACATGTCTCCCTATGGAATAGTGTCACTCTCTCTAACTCTACATGTCTCCCTATGGAATACTGTCACTCTCTCTAACTCCACATGTCTCCCTATGGAATAATGTCACTCTCTCTAACTCTACATGTCTCCCTATGGAATACTGTCACTCTCTCTAACTCTACATGTCTCCCTATGGAATACTGTCACTCTCTCTAACTCTACATGTCTCTCTATGGAATACTGTCACTCTCTCTAACTCCACATTTCTCCCTATGGAATACTGTCACTCTCTCTAACTCCACATGTTTCCCTATGGAATACTGTCACTCTCTCTAACTCCACATGTCTCTCTATGGAATACTGTCACTCTCTCTAACTCTACATGTCTCCCTATGGAATACTGTCACTCTCTCTAACTCCACATGTCTCTCTATGGAATACTGTCACTCTCTCTAACTCTACATGTCTCTCTATGGAATACTGTCACTATCTCTATCTCTACATGTCTCCCTATGGAATACTGTCACTCTCTCTATCTCTACATGTCTCCCTATGGAATACTGTCACTCTCTCTAACTCCACATGTCTCTCTATGGAATACTGTCACTCTCTCTAACTCTAAAATGTCTCCCTATGGAATACTGTCACTCTCTCTAACTCCACATGTCTCTCTATGGAATACTGTCACTCTCTCTAACTCTAAAATGTCTCCCTATGGAATACTGTCACTCTCTCTAACTATACATTTCTCCCTATGGAATACTGTCACTCTCTCTAACTCTACATGTCTCCCTATGGAATACTGTCACTCTCTCTAACTCTACATGTCTCTCTATGGAATACTGTCACTCTCTCTAACTATACATTTCTCCCTATGGAATACTGTCACTCTCTCTAACTCTACATGTCTCCCTATGGAATACTGTCACTCTCTCTTACTCCACATGTCTCCCTATGGAATACTGTCACTCTCTCTAACTATACATGTCTCCCTATAGAATACTGTCACTATCTATAACTATACATTTCTCCCTATGGAATACTGTCACTCTCTCCAACTCCACGTGTCTCAAAATGCAATAATTTCACTCTCTCTATTTCTATATGTCTCACTATGGAAAACTATCACTCTCTCTAACTATACATGTCTCCCTATGGAAAACTGTCACTCTATCTATCTCCACATGTCTCCCTATGGAATACAGCCACGCTCTCTAACTCTACATGTCTCCCTATGGAATACTGTCACTCTCTCTAACTCAACATGTCTCCCTATGGAATACTGTCACTCTCTCTAACTCTACATGACTCCCTATGGAATACTGTCACTATCTCTAACTATACATTTCTCCCTATGGAATACTGTCACTCTCTCTAACTCCACATGTCTCCCTATGGAATACTGTCACTCTCTCTAACTCCACATGTCTCCCTATGGAATACTGTCACTCTCTCTAACTCCACATGTCTCCCTATGGAATACTGTCACTATCTCTAACTATACATTTCTCCCTATGGAATACTGTCACTCTCTCTAACTCCACATGTCTCCCTATGGAATACTGTCACTCTCTCTAACTCCACATGTCTCCCTATGGAATACTGTCACTCTCTCTAACTCCACATGTCTCCCTATGGAATACTGTCACTATCTCTAACTATACATTTCTCCCTATGGAATACTGTCACTCTCTCTAACTCCACATGTCTCCCTATGGAATACTGTCACTCTCTCTAACTCCACATGTCTCCCTATGGAATAGTGTCACTCTCTCTAACTCTACATGTCTCCCTATGGAATACTGTCACTCTCTCTAACTCCACATGTCTCCCTATGGAATAATGTCACTCTTTCTAACTCTACATGTCTCCCTATGGAATACTGTCACTCTCTCTAACTCTACATGTCTCCCTATGGAATACTGTCACTCTCTCTAACTCTACATGACTCCCTATGGAATACTGTCACTATCTCTAACTATACATTTCTCCCTATGGAATAGTGTCACTCTCTCTAACTCCACATGTCTCCCTATGGAATAGTGTCACTCTCTCTAACTCCACATTTCTCCCTATGGAATACTGTCACTCTCTCTAACTCCACATTTCTCCCTATGGAATACTGTCACTCTCTCTAACTCCACATGTCTCCCTATGGAATACTGTCACTCTCTCTAACTCCACATTTCTCCCTATGGAATACTGTCACTCTCTCTAACTCCACATTTCTCCCTATGGAATACTGTCACTCTCTCTAACTCCACATGTCTCCCTATGGAATACTGTCACTCTCTCTAACTCCACATTTCTCCCTATGGAATACTGTCACTCTCTCTAACTCCACATATCTCCCTATGGAATACTGTCACTCTCTCTAACTCTACATGTCTCCCTATGGAATACTGTCACTCTCTCTAACTCCACATGTCTCCCTATGGAATACTGTCACTCTCTCTAACTCCACATTTCTCCCTATGGAATACTGTCACTCTCTCTAACTCCACATATCTCCCTATGGAATACTGTCACTCTCTCTAACTCTACATGTCTCCCTATGGAATACTGTCACTCTCTCTATCTCCACATTTCTCCCTATGGAATACTGTCACTCTCTCTAACTCTACATGTCTCCCTATGGAATACTGTCACTCTCTCTATCTCCACATATCTCCCTATGGAATACTGTCACTCTCTCTAACTCTACATGTCTCCCTATGGAATACTGCCACTCTCTCTAACTCCACATTTCTCCCTATGGAATACTGTCACTCTCTCTAACTCCACATGTCTCCCTATGGAATACTGTCACTCTCTCTAACTCTACATTTCTCCCTATGGAATACTGTCACTCTCTCTAACTCCACATGTCTCCCTATGGAATACTGTCACTCTCTCTAACTCCACATGTCTCCCTATGGAATACTGTCACTCTCTCTAACTATACATGTCTCCCTATGGAATACTGTCACTCTCTCTAACTCTACATGTCTCCCTATGGAATACTGTCACTCTCTCTAACTCCACATATCTCCCTATGGAATACTGTCACTCTCTCTAACTCTACATGTCTCCCTATGGAATACTGTCACTCTCTCTAACTCTACATGTCTCAATATGGAATACTGTCACTCTCTGTAACTCTACATGTCAACACAACCATAACAAAAAGCTCACATACTTACAGTATGTATCCTTTAAGAAGTCGAGGGAGAATGAAATAGCAAAAGTGACTCACGTTTAAGAGTTTTGCCCACACAGCTCTTTATGTATTGACACTGGCTTGGTGATCGACAGTCAATTATACAGTAGATATATTCTAGTCAGAAGTGAAGGTTGCAGAGCACAGGAGTGCTGAGGGATGATTCTTTCCCCAGGTTATCAAACTGACTGAACAGCAGTTCAGCATCAGAGTGTGTTGTTATACCATAGTCACTGCATGCCATGCTGCTAACTCAACCACCAAGGGACTGGGATCACAATCGACCACCCAGTAGGAGGCTCTCTTTTAACGAGAAAACAGCTACTCTATAAAACTCTCAGAGCAGGATTATTCAAATTGGGGCTGACTTATTTAGTCTAATGCAACTAGGTGATAAGGTGCTAAGCACAAGAAAGAACATGATTTGCTTTGGCTAGAGCAGCATGAGAGAGAGGGAGAGGAGAGAGAGATAGTTAACCACACTGTTCTGTTCTGTTCACAAACACACACCGAGAGAGACAGAGAGAGAGACCGAGAGGGAGAGAGACAGCTCTAGTGAAGAAAGAGAGACAGAGACAGAGAGGGAGAGAGACAGCTCTAGTGAAGAAAGAGAGACAGAGACAGAGAGGGAGAGAGACAACTCTAGTGAAGAAAGAGAGACAGAGACAGAGAGGGAGAGAGACAGCTCTAGTGAAGAAAGAGAGACAGAGACAGAGAGGGAGAGAGACAGCTCTAGTGAAGAAAGAGAGACAGAGACAGAGAGGGAGAGAGACAACTCTAGTGAAGAAAGAGAGACAGAGACAGAGAGGGAGAGAGACAGCTCTAGTGAAGAAAGAGAGACAGAGCCAGAGAGGGAGAGAGGGAGAGGAGAGAAAGATAGTAAATTCAGACCAGACTGTTCTGTTCACAGATAGACAGACAGAGAGGAAGAGAGGGAGAGAGGGAGAGAGCTTTAGTAAAGAAAGAGACAGAGGAAAAATATATAAAGCAATAGCTGTATTAACCTGAGCTGCAGACAGACAGACAGCCAGACAGACAGCCAGCCAGACAGCCAGCCAGCCAGCCAGACAGACAGACAGACAGACAGACAGACAGACAGACAGACAGACAGACAGACAGACAGACAGACAGACAGACAGACAGACAGACAGACAGACAGACAGACGGACGGACGGACGGACGGACGGACGGACGGACGGAGGGCGGGCGGGCGGGCGGGCGGGCGGGCGGGCGGGCGGGCGGGCGGGAGGGAGGGAGGGAGCTGATCGTAGGGAGAAACTAACCTGAGCTGGCGGTCCTTGCAGACAGACAGACAGACAGACAGACAGACAGACAGACAGACAGACAGACAGACAGACAGACAGACAGACAGACAGACAGACAGACAGGGAGGGAGGGAGGGAGGGAGGGAGGGAGGGAGGGAGGGAGGGAGGGAGGGAGGGAGGGAGGGAGGGAGGGAGGGAGGGAGGGAGGGAGGGAGGGAGGGAGGGAGGGAGGGAGGGAGGGAGGGAGGGAGGGAGGGCCTAACCTGAGCTGGCGGTCCATACAGACAGACAGACAGACAGACAGACAGACAGACAGACAGACAGACAGACAGACAGACAGACAGACAGACAGACAGACAGACAGACAGACGGAGGGAGGGAGGGAGGGAGCAGGACGTAGGGAGAGACTAACCTGAGCTGGCGGTCCTTGCAGACAGCCGTCATGACCAGGAGGTTCCCCAGAACACTCATGAGCATCACCAGGGACAGGAAGCAGATGAGAGCAATGCTCTTCGGCATGCTGTTGCTGTGGTTACGACAGGAGAGGGGACAACCAGTCAGTGAATATATAAAAAACAAGCCAAGATTAATAACTGATTGGAAAGTTATTTAAATGTGGAATACATAACCTTCCATTTCTGAATATATACGTAAATGTCAACCAGACAAATTAGTACACATTCTGGGTTATTGGAATGTCATACCTGTTACAAGTAAAAGTTTGTTTTGACGCTATAATTGATAGTGAGTTGAAATGACGTATTTGTTCAGAATTGCAGAGTGTACTGTAAATCAGGGTTTTCCAAACTCGATCCTGGCCCCCCCTGGGTGTACGTTTTGGGTTTTGCCCTAGCACTACACAGATGACTCAAATAATCAAAGCTTGATGATGAGTTGGTTATTTGAATCAGCTGTGTAGTGCTAGGGCAAAAAAAACTACAACTGGTTATGTCACCTTTGTCCCCATGGTAACATGACAGTGTGGGCAGGCATTGTCCAGAAAACTCTGCCAGAATCCAGGCTAATTTGTCATGTATGTAATACAAGGTAAGTAGCTGTCACGATAATGATTTAAAGCCCTCAAAATGATTGGTATGCTTGTGAATGTTTGACAATTGTAATACATTACTGTAATCCCTTGACGTTTGTGGTTTTCACACTCCAGGTTTTACAATCTACAGTATTCACACAAGACGTCACTCCTACAGTAGTCACTCCTGGTAGTTTATACAGAAAATAGTAGAATACATGTATCAACCCAGCTTTACAATATTTCAAAATGGTTCAGGTATCATTTTCAGATCAATCTTATTTGCTGCCTTCATTTTTGCCTTCATTATGTTATGTCTGTAACAGTCCTGACCTGTTTTATGTTGTTTTTATGTGTTTTGGTCAGGGCATGTGTTTTGGGTGGGCAGTCTATGTTATCTGTTTCTATGTTGTTTTTGGTTTGCCTGGTATGGCTCTTGATTAGAGGCAGGTGGTTTGCGTTTTCCTCTAATCAAGAGTCATATTTAGGTAGGGCATTCTCACTGTTTGTTTGTGGGTGATTGTCTCCTGTGTCGTCGAATGTATGTACCATATGGGACTGTTTGGCTGTTCGTTTATTTTGATGTCGTCTGTTTCCTGTCCGTGAGTTTACGTTTAGTTATGCAAGTTTATGTTCAGGTTTCGTCAACGTCGTTTTCTTGTTTTGTATATTTGAAAGTGTTTTGTTTCGTGTTGCCGTCGGTTTAAATAAAAGATGGCTTATTTCCCAAATGCTGCATTTTGGTCTGATGATCCTTCTCTCCTCTCCTCGTCCGAGGATGAGGAGGGAGACAGCCCTTACAGAATCACCCACCACGCTAAGACCAAGCGGCAAGGGAATGCTCAACAGAGCAACAAGGACTCCTGGACTTGGGAGGAGATCCTGGATGGTAGAGGACCTTGGGCTCAGCCAGGGGAATATCGCCGTCCCAAGGAGGAGTTGGAAGCAGCGAAGGCTGAGAGGCGCTGGTATGAGGAGGCAGCGCGTCGACGCGGTTGGGAGCCCGTGAGTCAGACCCAAAAATTTCTTGGGGGGGGCACACGAGGAGTGTGGCAAAGCCGGGTAGGATACCCGAGCCAACTCCCCGTGCTTACCGTGGAGGTAGAAGGCGTCGTACTGGTAAGACACCGTGTTATGCGGTAAAGCGCACGGTGTCCCCAGTACGCGTGCTTAGCCCAGTGCGGGCTATTCCACCTTGCCGCACTGGGAGGGCTAAGTTGGGCATCGAGCTGGATGTCATGAAGCCGGCCCAACGCATCTGGCCACCAGTGCGTCTCCTCGGGCCGGCATACATGGCACCAGCCTTACGAATGGTGTCCCCGGTTTGCCAGTATAGCCCAGTGCGGGCTATTCCACCTCGCCGCACTGGTAGGGCTACGGGCACCATTCAACCTGGTAAGGTTGGGCAGGCTCGGTGCTCAAGAGCACGTGTCCTCCTTCACGGTCCGGTAGACCCGGTGCCACCTCCATGTACCAGTCCTCCGGTGGCAGCCCCCCGTACCAGGCTGTCTCTCCGGGTTCTCTCTCCAGCTGTTTCCTCCTCTCCAGCGCAGCCAGTGCCTAGACCACGCACCAGGCTGTCTCTCCTTCTCCTCCCTACAGAGCCGTCCTGCCATGACCAGCCAGAGCCGTCCTGCCATGATCAGCCAGAGCCGTCCTGCCATGACCAGCCAGAGCCGTCCTGCCATGACCAGCCAGAGCCGTCCTGCCATGACCAGCCAGAGCCGTCCTGCCATGACCAGCCAGAGCCGTCCTGCCATGACCAGCCAGAGCCGTCCTGCCATGACCAGCCAGAGCCGTCCTGCCATGACCAGCCAGAGCCGTCCTGCCATGACCAGCCAGAGCCGTCCTGCCATGACCAGCCAGAGCCGTCCAGCCGGGACCTGCCAGAGTCCCTCAGCCGGGACCTGCCAGAGTCCCTCAGCCGGGACCTGCCAGAGTCCCTCTGCCGGGATCTGCCAGAGTCCCTCTGCCGGGATCTGCCAGAGTCCCTCTGCCGGGATCTGCCAGAGTCCCTCTGCCGGGATCTGCCAGAGTCCCTCTGCCGGGATCTGCCAGAGTCCCTCTGCCGGGATCTGCCAGAGTCCCTCTGCCGGGATCTGCCAGAGTCCCTCTGCCGGGATCTGCCAGAGTCCCTCTGCCGGGATCTGCCAGAGTCCCTCTGCCGGGATCTGCCAGAGTCCCTCTGCCGGGATCTGCCAGAGTCCCTCTGCCGGGATCTGCCAGAGTCCCTCTGCCGGGATCTGCCAGAGTCCCTCTGCCGGGATCTGCCAGAGTCCCTCTGCCGGGATCTGCCAGAGTCCCTCAGCCGGGACCTGCCCCTTGTCCCGGTGCTGCCCCTTGTCCCGGTGCTGCCCCTTGTCCCGGTGCTGCCCCTTGTCCCGGTGCTGCCCCTTGTCCCGGTGCTGCCCCTTGTCCCGGTGCTGCCCCTTGTCCCGGTGCTGCCCCTTGTCCCGGTGCTGCCCCTTGTCCCGGTGCTGGCCGTTCATTTAGGGGATGTTAGTTTTAGGGTGGTCATTGGGAGGGGAAGACAGAAGCGGGGAGTGACTATGGTGGTGTGGGGACAGCGTCCAGAGCCGGAGCCACCACCGTGGTCAACTGCCCACCCAGACCCTCCCCTGGACTTTGTGCTGGTGCGCCCGGCGTTCGCACCTTGAGGGGGGGGTTCTGTAACGGTCCTGACCTGTTTTATGTTGTTTTTGTATGTGTTTAGGTCAGGGCATGTGTTTTGGGTGGGCAGTCTATGTTATCTGTTTCTATGTTGGTTGTGGTTGCCTGGTATGGCTCTTAATTAGAGGCAGGTGTTTTGCGTTCTCCTCTAATTAAGAGTCATATTTAGGTAGGGTGTTCTCACTGTTTGTTTGTGGGTGATTGTCTCCTGTGATGTTTTCGTGTTGTCGATGTATATTCACAAACGGGACTGTTTGGCTGTTCGTTTTGTTTCGATGTCGTCTGTTGCCTGTTCGTGAGTTTACGTTTCAGTTATGTAAGTTTATGTTCAGGTTTTCGTTCTATGTAGTTTTGTTATTTTGTAAGTTTTGAAAGTGTTTGTTTTTCGTGTTGCCATCATTCTTCAGTTTTGTCGTTTATAAAATAAAGATGGCTTATTTCCCTGACTCCGCATATTGGTCAGAAGATCCTTCTCTCCTCACCTCATCCGAGGATGAGGAAAGCGACAGCCGTAACAATGTCACTTTACCTCACTTAAGAATTTGTCTATCACCAAATTGTTAATGTAGCTACTTCCCAAATAGGAATGCCCACAGCATTACAAAAACTTTAGAAGGAAATGTATTACTGAACAAAAATATAAAGGCAACATGTAAAGTGTTGGTACCATGTTTCATGAGCTGAAATAGAAGATTCCAGAAATGTTCCAGACGAACAAAAAGCTTATTTCTCAAAAAAATGTTGTGCACAAGTTTGTTTACATTCCTGTTAGTAAAAGTATTTCTCCTTTGCCAAGATAATCCATCCACCTGACAGGTGTGGCGTATCGAAAAGCTGATTAAACAGCATGATCATTGCACAGGTGCAGCTTGTGCTGGACACAATAAAAGGCCACTCTAAAATGTGAAGTTTTGTCACACAACACAATACCACCAATGTCTCAAGTTTTGAGTGAGCATGCAATTGGCATGCTGGCTGCAGGAATGTCCACCAGAGCTGTTGCCAGAGAATTTGTTAATTTCTATACCATAAGCCACCTCCAAAGTCGTTTTAGAGAATTTGGCAGTACGTCCAACCGGCCTCACAACCGCAGACCACGTGTAACCACGCCAGCCCAGGACCTCCACATCCAGCTTCTTCACCTGCAGGATTGCCTGAGACCAGCCACCCGGACAGCTGATGAAACTGAGGAGTATTTCTGTAATAAAGCCCTTTTTTGTGGAAAACTCATTCTGATTGGCTGGGCCTGGCTCCCAAGTGGGTGAGCCTTTGCCCTCCCAGGCCCACCCCTGGCTGCGCCCCTGCCCAGTCATGTGAAATCCATAGATTAGGGCCTAATGAATTTATTTCAATTGACTGATTTCCTTATATGAACTGTAACTCCTTGAATTCGTTGAAATTGTCACATGTCGCGTTTATATTTTTTGTTCAGTATAATTTCTCTGAGATGTAGCATCCCTTTGACGTCAGCTCATACAAGTATGTTTTAATCAGAAACATTGTGAATCCAGTTCCTCTAGCATTACAACAACATCCACTAGGCCTAGAGGTGGGGAAAGATGTCAACTCAACATGAAACAAACTTCATCTAGGATTTGTTGTCAAAATGTCTTCCACCTCTTCCTGATGACAATTTACTTTCACGTACATTATCGCATTATTTAGTTGTCTAGTTGACTATGAAAGCAGACAAATTATACTGCCTTTCTTGATAGCTATTTCATCTATCCTCTAACAAATCCTAGTGTTGTTTAGTAAGTGTTTGATTTCCATTTTAAATGTAGTTCTCATATTCGAACCGCAACTAATATGACACCACACTCTTAGAAAAAAGGGTTCCAAAAAGGTTATTCGGCTGTCCCCATAGGAGAACCCTTATGGGTTCCAGGTAGAACCATGTTGGGTTCCATGTAGAACCATCTGTGAAAAGTGTTCTACATGGAACCCAAAAGAGTTCTACATGGAACCAAAAAAGGATTCTGTAAAGGGTTCTCCTATTGGGTCAGCCAAATAACCCTTTTAGGTTCTAAATAGCACCTTTTTTCTAAGAGTGCATGAAGGAAGTCCTATAGTAAAAAGGTCCTACCAAAACCCCCTCAGATGAACTGAGGTTGAAGCCTGTGAATATGAAGCCTTCTTACCGTGATGCAGCTACACGTGTGTGATGATGACACCTGAAACAGTTGACCCTCAACCCTACAATTGAGCTATACGTAACAGGCAATCAGTCAGAAACAGGCACAATCAAAGTTCCAACTCCAGGACAGAGGACCCAAGGCTCAATGAACACACCAGCCCAGTAGTTTAAACTGCTACAAGACTAGAAATGTCACATGACAGCACTCTCCAGATATATTTATATATATATACAGTATATATATATATATATATATAAAGTGTTCTTTGATTTATGTAAAAGCTTAAAGGCAGACATGCTCGGGTGATTGGGTGTTCAGCATAGTGGTCTTTAAATCTAAAAGAATCTCAAAAGCTCTCAAGTTTTAAAACCAGAATCTAACTCTGAATGACTTGTTAACCCACATACTGTTCTCACACTACGGACAAGTGCAAGTGGGTACCCTGTCACAATCAACTGCAATATGGTACTTTGCATATTTCTTTCTTATTATCACACCTAAGCCAGAGGCGTTATAAAAATTAATGGAGAAATTATTTGGTTTATATTATCAAACCACAAATAGCCCCTTGGCCTTGCTGATGTCCTTGATGCAAATGGTTCATTATAAACAAAAGCTGTCGGGGCTTGAAATTGAATTAGTGCTCCCTTTCAGCAGGAGTGTCCTAGCGACCTACTATGTAGACCTCTACTGCAGGGCAAAGTGTCTGTCTATCGGTCTGTCTGCTCCAAATATTCACTCACTCACTACTGCAATCAACCGTGGCAAAATGTGGTCAGAGCCACACAAACTGACCATGCTAATGTTCTACTGGTGTGACGTGGAGAAATTGAGGGCAGTACGTTCTCCTTAATTAAAAGTCCAATGCAGCTGTTTTTTATCTCAATAGCAAATCATTTCTGGGTAACAATTACGTACCTTACTGTGATTGTTTTCAATTAAAATGGTCAAAAAGAAACAAAGATAGCTTTTTAGCAAAGAGCAATCTCTAAAGCAAGAATGCTGCTAGGACTGTCTGGGAGTGATCTGAGTGGAGAAACTGAAAACTAGCAGATCGGTTTGGAACTTTCTTTCTTAATTGGTGATGTCACCAGGCAGGCCAAAACTCTATCCCACCAAAAAAGGCTGGTCTTTTCAAACAGCTCTTACACTAGAAGGGCATTATCACCAATATCACCATTTCACGGTATTATTCCAACCTTATAGTGTGGAAATATATATAAAACACAGGAAAAACTGGTTTTTGACAGCACTGGATCTTTAAGCTTAAAAGCTGTAAAGTAAAAGTGAATTTAAGCAGAGTTATGTAGTTTGACAGAGAAATAACTGAAATGTAACTGAAGTCAATGAATCAAAGGCTAAGTCCTTGTTTCAACATGAACCAACCATAGAAACTGTTAGACAAACTATCAGACGGAATCACTACCCTGTTAACTCATACAGAGAGATTTCTCACAACCTGTCAGGAACAATTTATGTCAACGCTAGCTAGGGTGATAAAAAAATATAATATAATATAAACCCAACTATATTCCTCTAAAAGACACCAAAAAATGTTTTGTCTATTTTCAGGAGTGTTGCTATCTGTACAACTCAATATATACAACTCAATAAATTCATGAATATGTTTATGAGAAACATCAATCTGGGTGGTCACAGACATTGACAGACAAAAACACACGAAAGGTAATCTTGCATTTACAATAGAGTCGTGTTATTTATAGCTATAGTCAATCATAGTTTGACTTAATTTTGTAACACGTCATTTTTTGTAAAAATTTGGTTGAAAGTGCACCCAGGATGTGATTTAAAGTTAAGTGGCCCCAGGCAGCAACCTATGTTAATTTAGTCCCAATGATTATTTTATTTTCAAAGACATAGCCTTTCTGTGAGACCCCTTCTGCTTACATTTGCCTCTTGTGGCACATTTATGTTCACACATTTAAGTGATGGAGAACGCTTCAGACAAGGGTAATTCTAATTTCCTACTGTTATCTTTACCTCTCGTGAAAACCAAGTTGTCAAGCAAAAATTGTTTAGGAGGGGAGAAAAGAAATGAATGCATGAAATACAATTTGGTAGAAACATTTCAAATGCCAAGAACACCAGAGAAAATGTATCAAAATACATGGTTCGGACTTTGGAGAGGTATATTGCTAAGCAGTTTTCTAGTTAAGTGATAATGCCCGAGAAGCCAGTGTTTGGAAGATATATGGGCACGTTATTGGCATTGTTATGTTGGCAAACCGTGCCAATATATCCTCCAAACACTGGCTTCAAAGGCATAATCACTTTTATACAACGGGTTACCAACATACAGTATTCAAATAAATGAATAATAATATTAATTAATAACTTTATTTTGATTCATTTATTCTTACTATTTCATCCTTCCACAAGATATAGTGCCGACACAAGTCTAGGGTTGCCAGTTGTTCAGTCTTTTTGTTCTGTGTCTATAGACGCGGCCCAGTTGTTCAGTCTTTTTGTTCTGTGTCTATAGACGCGGCCCAGTTGTTCAGTCTTTTTGTTCTGTGTCTATAGACGCGGCCCAGTTGTTCAGTCTTTTTGTTCTGTGTCTATAGACGCGACCCAGTTGTTCAGTCTTTTTGTTCTGTGTCTATAGACACGACCCAGTCGTTCATTATAAATGTTCCATTGCCATGCTGGCTGGCTACGTTTTTATCCCTGCTTGCTAGCTAGTCAATTACGGCTAATTTACAGTCACGTCAAAAAAGCAGCCAGAATAACAGCAAAGTAGCTGCTATTGCATTTGTTTAAGCTGTTTTCTAGTGACATTTATTTGGATACATCCTTAACAATGAGCTAATGAGGCACAATATCCCCTGGCATAGAACATGTGCTCACTCGTCTGGACACTGTTGTTCAGAGAAGCTAGCCAACAACACAGCAACAGTAACACGATCACTTCAAACTGAAGCTGGAAAGGCTGTACATTTGCTGTGTTTTGTTTTATCTCCGCACAAATCTCTGCTGTTGAAAACAAAATGTTAGTCTAAAAGAAATGTGAGATAATGTCTAGATGCTGTTTATAGTGGAGATCAAGTTTACAACTTCCCTGTCTGGGCTGATAAGACAGTGGATTGTGTAGTCAGATGGAACAGAGTAAATAGGCATTTTAACATCCGACTTAAATGAGAGATTCAGTCAAACGTAGTGTCTATTTGCTTAGTGTTATGATTGCAAATGTCAAGTTTGAAAGAGACACTTTGTTCATTATATATATATATTTTTCCACACCAGATATAAACATACATATACGAACAACAACTTACAGACATCCACAAACAACAACTACATCTCCTGTGCCCACCCCTTTGGCTGCATCATTGTTTGCCACATGGCCTTCAATTGTACAACTTAGTTTTTCTCAGTCACTCATGCAATTTCAATAGCTCAATAATAAATAATTCATTTTTTTTAAATTGTGTTAATGATGGCAGATTCATTTCCTAGTATTTACTATATGTTTTTTAAGATGAGTGATGAGAAGAGAATCGTCCAGCCCATTGGAATCTCACTACACCCCCATATGACATGTCTTGAAATATGCAGACAGACAGATTAAATGTAAGTTTACATTGGAATTCTTCTGAAAGACAACTTTCTAGGTCCACCCATAACTTTTGGACTTCATAACATTCCCAGAAGCATGAATTATTGAGTCATTATTCGTTTTACACTTAAGACATGACTCTGCTGTTGTGCTGTAGAATTTGTGATTTTTGTCTCTTGTATAATACATTCTATACGTTAGTTTATACTGGATTAAGCACACTTTTTTGTTAACTGTAACTTTGTTAGTTATGTTCCAACAATTCCCTCCAACTTGTGACAACATCAGTTCTTTTAGTTTCCAATAGTTTATATATTTTTTTCTAAAAGATTGTCAGATGGATAGGCTCTCTGCAAGGTTTTGTATATCTTCCCTATCATATGAAAATATTTTTCCTGACTCAAATAAAATTCCCCTAAGGTTGCTCTGATGTCTAAAAGATTTCAAATCAAAATGTCATGATATCTAACTTTTAAGTTCATGTGTTGGAAAATATCTACATTGGTCAGTCCAAAATTGCTTTTTAATTATGTCATGGAAATAAATGTATTTCCTGTTACCAAGTCATTTGCGGTTTCTATGCCTTTAGTTTTCCATGTGGACCAGTTTTATTGGTGAATTCTGAAACGCTAACCACGGATTGTTCTGTAGGGTTGTATTGGTTCTTGTAGAATGAATGTACTTTTCTTCCATATTTCTTTCTTTATATCATCACTTCATATAGATGAACAACAGAGGTCGATATACTGTAGGTCTAGGAACTGATAAAACAGTACAATTACATCACTGCATGTTCAGCTTTCAAGCCCTGGCAGACAAAAGCAATCTTCTGAAATATAATATGACTTGCGATACATGAAATTAGCCCTCAAAGTTAAAAGTAAGATTTTGACATCTTGCATCAGTTACTAAAAATGATCCATCTCCTTGTCCAAAACATATCAATGACGAGTCTCTGTTTTAATGGATATTTAAATGGATGTCCTGGACAGGACCCTATTCCCTATGTAGTGCACTACAGTACCTTTGACCAGGGCATGGGCTTTGGTCAAAACTAGTGCACTGGAATAGGGTGCCATTTGGGATGCATCCACATTTGATTCATATTCCCCAGTACAGACTCACCAAAAGACACAGGACAAGACCATAGGCATTCCATAATGTTCCATTCTGTTAACTTGTTATAGTCCTCTTTTCTGTAAAGACAGTTGACAAAGAGCCCATTCAAGTCACAGGGATCTGGCCCCCAAACCGCCACATGAAATGGCATAGCAGAGCCTATGTGACAAGGCTGTCTTCCTCTCTGTAAAGTGTGTCAGGCATGCTGGTTAAAACTAATGAACTGTGACTGAGATAATCAACCTCTTGTACTTCATCATGCCAGACACTAAAACTGGCTAGCCATCTCACAGACAGACTGGTAGATAAGCTACATCAGATCTCTGCTTTCTGTGAAGAGAACTGACTGCAATAAGATATGTGTTGTGATGAGAGCACTTTGGCAATTCTGTCTAAAGAAGTACAAATCAGCATTTCACTTTATAATGCAAATAACAAATAATGCAAATGCTTTTGAAAGAAAGACAGCCATTTAAATGTTGAGCATAATTCAATGAACATAATAATTTCAGGCACATGATTTATAAGAAAATACTCTCATCATGAGTAAAACCTCCAGCATTCAGTGTAACTAAATTTAGGTCAATCGAGCTGAACTCCACCAATCATATATAACGGATTCTTAGGAATACATTTATTTCCTTGCAATTATCAACCATTTATTTGCCTCCTGTTTGCAGCGTAGCATGTAATGGAAAATAAATCTGTAAATGGTTTGCACCTGGGATGGGATTTCAATGCTCCTCATTTCAACTGTCTATGAATGTGACTTCCTTCAGTCCCAGTGGACAAAAGGTCCTTTAGGGTGGAACTAAATTAGCGCTGATGCTGAAAAGACGATTGACACACTTTTAAATGGAATTATTTCTTATTTTAAGCCTTTCATTCTCTGTCTTGTATTCAGACGTAGCCAAGCCTACTATACCACGTTATTCCATTACACACCAACAGTATAGTCATTGCACACAGTCAATTTGTTCACATTACTGCGTGAAATAAACGTGCATGCTTCACATTGTTGACGTTTTGCCAAACATTTCAGCAATGTGTCAAAATCCACATTACCGCATCCGCTGTAATCATTATAAATGATAATAATGATGATGGTGATGATTATGATTGACAATGATGATGATCACCATTCCTCAGCGATGTCATCCAGTGTTGTCAGTAGCAGCAGTGAAAGCAGCAGCATGCAGCGGAGTAGGGCTTTACAAGATCATACTGGACAGCAGGATATGGCAGTTTGTATACAGTGTCAGTGATACATTCTTTTGTCACTTCAATGCTTGACATTCTTGTGAAATCACATCTATGTTGACCATCATCATAAACCAGTATGAGTTGCCGAGCAACATTGCATGTTTGACATTGTGAATCGCAAGGCTACACTCTTAGAAAATAAGGGTTCTTCGTTTGTCACCCATAGGAGAACCCTTTCTGGTTCCAGGTAGAACCCTTTGGTGGTGAAAGGGTTTCACTTGGAACCAACCTTTTTTATATTCAAATGGTTCTCCTATGGAGACAATTGAATAACCCTTTGTGGTTCTAAGTACCACCTTCTGTACTTTACTACCCATACAATGCAAGAAAGACCTCACCCATCCAACGGTGTGCCACAAGTCTGTCTACAGGGACTATCCATACACATTCTGCCTCTATTCCTGGCCTATATGGTACGCAGTCTGTCTACAGGGACTATCCATACACATTCTACCTCTATTCCTGGCCATTCTACCTCTATCTGGTACCCAGTCTGCAGCTCAACATCATGAACTAGACACACATTAAGAAGACCTCCTGCCATAAAGCCCAACCAGAAAGTCATCACAACGAATACTGGACAACATGGTATCATTGTTATGCATTACATGTAGATGGTTTTGCAAAAAGCAATGCCCCATGACAGGCTGCAGATCATACAAGACTCCTGGGTGGGAAGAACAGCTCGAGCCAATGATAGGAGGAGAGATCAAGGAAACCGCTTCTGCTCTCTCTGTGTGGAAGGACATCATGATCAAAATAATGACACTAAACTCAGAAATCTGTGTGCTGAATGTTAGGCATCCGAGCAGTCACATCCCTTATGGGAAAAAACACATGCATTTCACATGTGAAGTGATCCAAAAACACATGCATTTCACATGTGAAGTGATCCAAAAACACATGCATTTCACATGTGAAGTGATCCAAAAACACATTTATTTCACATGTGAAGTGATCCAAAGACACATGCATTTCACATGTGAAGTGATCCAAAAACACATGATTGCTCATGTGATTTACTACGTGTGAAATCATGTATTTTTTTTGTGAGGGATCACAGCTAGTGAGTCATATTCTCCAAGAGAATGGCCAGATAAGACAAGGACAACCTTTCTGTTGCTTGGATACGTCTTCACCTTGGTAAAAGGCAGACAGAGTTAAACCAGCACTTTCCATTTGTCCTATTAAAATTGGATAAGTTCAAGTTCAAGTTCAAGCATATAGTCAAATTAAAACTGAACTGGGTGTGTTGTTCTCACTGACCTGTCCTAGACTGTACTGGCCTCTAACAACTTTCCATATTCTACTAAGAGACTGAGCAGTTATCTGCCAATAGAAGCACTGTGTCTTAGTTTTTCACCATCCTGCTAATTATTAACCTACAAAGCATTACATGGACTTGCTCCTACTTATCTCTCAGATTTGGTCCTGCCGTACATACCTACACAAACGCTACGGACAAAAGACTCAGGCCTCATTATTGTCCCTTGAATTTCAAATCCAACAGCTGGAGGCAGGACTTTCTTACTATAGAGCTCAATTTCTAAAGAATGGTCTGCCTATCCATGTGAGAGACGCAGACTCGGTCTCAACCTTTACGTTTTGACTGAAGACTCATCTCTTCAGTAGGTGCTATGATTAAGTATAGTCTGGCCCAGGGGAGTGTTAAGGTGAACGGTAAGACACTAGAGTGACGAACAACCCTTACTGTCTCTGCCTGAACTATACTGTAGATTCAAATCTATAGTTGACATCTGAAAGCCTCAAACGGGGGTAAAAACAAGTGGAGAGGGTAACTGTTTACAGGGGATCCACCACTAGGATTCTCTGCTTCTGACCCTATTACGGGGGATGAGTCGCTGGCTTGCTAGAGGGTTGCATTACATCATGCCAGGCTTTATTCGGAATACTCGACTTGAGTGGGTTGAGTCAGGCTGATCTTCCTGTCCACTCGGGCTCGTGCAGTTTGGGAGATCTTTGTGGGCTATACTTGGCCTTGTCTCAGGGTAGAAAGTTTGTGGTCTGTTTATATCCCTTTGGCGGTGTGGGGGCTGTGCTTAGGCAAAGTGGGTGGGGTTATATCCTGCCTGGTTGGCCATGTCCGGGGGTAACTTTGGACAGGGCCACAGTGTCCCCCGTCTCAGCCTCCAGGTCTATGCTGCAATAGTCTATATGCCGGAGGGCTGAGGTCTGTCCTATCTGGTGTAATTCTCCTGTCTTATCTGGTGTCCTGAGTGATTTTACGTACAGTTGAAGTCGGAAGTTTACATACACTTATGTTGGAGTCATAAAAATAATTGTTCAACCACTCCACAAATTTCTTGTTAACAAACTATAGTTTTGGCAGGTCGGTTAGGACATCTACTTTGTGCATGACACAAGTCATTTTTCCAACAATTGTTTATAGACAGATTATTTCACTTATAATTCACTGTATCACAATTCCAGTGAGTCAGATGTTTACATACACCAAGTTGACTGTGCCTTTAAACAGCTTGGAATATTCAAAAAAATGGTGTCATGGCTTTAGAAACTTCTGATAGGCTAATTGACATAATTTGAGACAATTGGAGGTGTACCTGTGGATGTATTTCAAGGCCTACCTTCAACCTCAGTGCCTCTTTGCTTGACATCATGGGAAAATCAAAAGAAATCATCCAAGACCTCAGAAAAAAGATTGTAGACCTCCACAAGTCTGGTTCATCCTTGGGAGCAATTTCCAAACGCCTGAAGGTACCACGTTCATCTGTACAAACAATAGTACGCAAGTATAAACACTATGGGACCACGCAGGCGAAAGAGACGCGTTCTGTCTCCTAGAGATGAACGTACATTGGTGCGAAAAGTGCAAATCAATCCCAGAACAACAGCAAAGGACATTGTGAAGATGCTGGAGGAAACAGGTACAAAAGTATCTATATCCACAGTAAAACGAGTCCTATATCGACATAACCTGAATGGCTGCTCAGCAAGGAAGAAGCCACTGCTCCAAAACCGCCATATAAAATCCAGACTACAGTTTGCACCTGAACATGGGGACAAAGATCATACTTTTTGGATAAATGTCCTCTGATGAAACAAAAATAGAACTATTTGGCCATAATGACCATCGTTATGTTTGGAGGAAAAAGGGGGATGCTTGCAAACCAAAGAAAAACCATCCCAACCGTGAAGCACAGGGGTGGCAGCATCATGTTGTGGGGGTGCTTTGCTGCAGGAGGGACTGGTGCACTTCACAAAATAGATGGCATCATGAGGAAAGAAAAATTAGGTGGATATATTGAAGCAACATCTCAAGACCTCAGCCAGGAAGTTAAAGCTTGGTTGCAAATGGGTCTTCCAAATGGACAATGACCCCAAGCATACGTCCAAAGTTGTGGCAAAATGGCTTAAGGACAACAAAGTCAAGCTATTGGAGTGGCCATCACAAAGCCCTGACCTCAATCCAATAGAAAACTTGTGGGCAGAACTGAAAAAGCGGGTGCGAGCAAGGAGGCCTACAAACCTGATTGAGTTACACCAGCTCTGTCAGGAGGAATGGGCCAAAATTCACCCAACTTATTGTGGGAAGCTTGTGGAAGGCTACCCGAAACATTTGACCCAAGTTAAACAATTTTAAAGGCAACGCTACCAAATACTAATTGAGTGTATTAAACTTCTGACCCACTGGGAATGTGATGAAAGAAATTAAAGCTGAAATAAATAATTCTCTCTACTATTATTCTGACATTTCACATTCTTAAAATAAAGTGGTGATCCTAACTGACCTAAGACAGGGAATTTTTACTAGGATTAAATGTCAGGAATTTTGAAAAACTGAGTTTAAATGTATTTGGCTAAGGTGTATGTAAACTTCCGACTTCAACTGTGTGCTCCCTCTATCTTCTCTCTCTCTCTCTCCCCGTCCAGAGGACCTGAGCCCTAGGACCATGCCTCAGGACTACCTAGCCTGACTCCTAGTTGTCCCCATCCCCAGTCCATCTGGTCGTGCTGCTGATCCAGTTTCTGCTGTTCTACTTGCAGCTATGGAACCCTGACTTTTTCACCGGAAGGGCTACACTCTTAGAAAAAAAGGTTCCAAAAGGGTTCTTCGGCTGTCCCCAAAGGAGAACCCTTTTTGGTTGAAGGTAAAATCATTTCTGGTTCCAGGTATAACCCTTTCGAAGAAATGACTCTGTTGTCTATAGGGATAATCATGTAATAAATGACTAAACAGCAATTATCCCCTCCCCCAAAACATGTATCATTATTCAACAAACAGGCCTTTGCATAATATAAACATAAAGGTTCAATTCAATGCAAGCCTTTGATGATACTCTTCTTTTGTCCTATCATTCCAACACATGAGAAACTCTCTCTCTCACTGTCAAATTGCAGGAGTTATTGACTTCGAAACGGGGCTCTGTTTACATAGAGTTGTGTTGGACCTCTACACACTGTCATTCCAATGACCCACACATGAACTCCCACTGCAATGTCCGTAGAGGACGGAGACAGAGCAAGCCCACTGTATTCAACTGCTCCTTCAATCCATTAACTGGATCTTGGTAATAAAATATGATATTTCAGGATGAGACTAAATAAGCATAGAATATAGACTGTTAGTTTCATCATTGTTGAGGAAATGAATGAACAAGAAAAGTAACACTGACATCAGCAAACCGCTCGCCCACACGAAGCCATACATGTGGTCTGTGGTTGTGAGGCCGGTTGGACGTACTGCCAAATTCTCTAAAACGACGTTGGAAGAGGCTTATGGTAGAGAAATTAACATTCAATTATCTGGCAACAGCTCTGGTGGACATTCTTGCAGTCAGCATGCCAATTGCGTGCTCCATCAAAACTTCAGACGTCTGTTGCATTGTGTTGTGTGACAAAACTGCACTACCTAGAACAAATAGGCTACCTACAGTTATAGTTACTGGGAAACAGCATGAGTTGTACTATGGATATGGACAAATCAACATAGGTTCGGCCTAATGATTTCACTTTATTTTAAATGAAGACAATAGTATTTTGATTTTTTTTGTAATTTTGTAATCAAATCAAATACAATTGTAGACCTTACAGTGAAATACTTACTTACAAGCCCGTAACCAATAATGCAGTTTTAAGAAAAATAAGTGTTAAGTAAAAAATAAATAACAAACAATTATAGAGCTGCAGTAAAATAACAGTAGTGAGGCTATATACAGGGGGCACCGGAACAGAGTCAATATGCGGGGGCACCGGTTAGTCAAGGTAATTAAGGTCATATGTACATGTAGGTAGAGTTAAAGTGACTATGCATTGATAATAAAGAGAGAGAGAAGCAGCAGCGTAAAAGAGGGGGGAGGGGGACAATGCAAAAAGTCTAGGTAGCCATTTGATTAGGTGTTCAGGAGTCTTATGGCTTGGGGGTAGAAGCTGTTAAGAAGACTTTTGGACCTAGATTTGGCCAATCCGGTACCACTTGCCGTGCGGTAGCAGAGAGAACAGTCTATGACTAGGGTGGCTGGAGTCTTTGACAATTTTTAGGGCCTTCCTCTGACACCGCCTGGTATAGAGGTCCTGGATGGCAGGAAGCTTGGCCCCAGTGATGTACTTGAAGCTCTCAACCTGCTCCACTACAGCTCCGTCAGTGAGAATGGGGGCGTGCTCGGTCCTCTTTTTCCTGTAGTCCACAATCATCTCCTTTGTCTTGATCACGTTTGCTGACGACACAACACGGCCAGGCTGTCTCATCATTGACAGTGATCAAGCATACCACTGTTGTGTCATCGGCAAACTTAATGATGGTGTTGGAGTCGTGCCTGGCCATGCAGTCATGAGTGAACAGGGAGTACGGGAGGGGACTGAGCATGCATGTATTTGATTTGGCCCCCCTGAGGGGCCCCCATCTTGAGGATCAGCATGGCCGACGTGTTGTTACCTAACCATACCACCTGGGGGCGGCCCATCAGGAAGTCCAGGATCCAGTCGCAGAGGGATGTGTTTAGTCCCAGGGTCCTTAGCTTAGTGATGAGCTTTGAGGGCACTATGGTGTTGAACACTGAGCTGTAGTCAATGAATAGCATTCTCACATAGGTGTTCCTTTTGTCCAGGTGGGAAAGGGCAAGGGAGTGCAATAGAGACTGCAACATCTGTGGATCTGTTGGGGCGGTATGCAAATTGGAGTGGGTCTAGGGTTTCTGGAATAATGGTGTTGATGTGAGTCATGACCAGCCTTTTAAAGCACTTCCTGGCTACAGACGTGAGTGCTACGGGTTGGTAGTCATTTAGGCAGGTTACCTTAGTGTTCTTGGGCACAGGGACTATGGTGGCCTGCTTGAAACATGTTGGTATTACAGACTCAGTCAGGGAGAGGTTGAAAATATCAGTGAAGACACTTGCCAGTTGGTCAGCGCATGCTTGGCGTGCACGTCCTGGTAATCCGTCTGGCCCTTCAGCCTTGTTAATCCGTCTGGCCACATCCTCCGGTGCCATTTTCCATTATCCATAATGTTAGTGTCAATTATGAAAAAGCTGACAAAGCAAACATTGTGGCCTCCAGAAATCACCAAGGCAGTTAGTATGAGCAGCACATACTGCCAGAATATATAGTTACTGTAATAGTATGAGCAGCACATACTGCCAGAATATATAGTTACTGTAATAGTATGAGCAGCACATACTGCCAGGAGATAGAGTTAATGTAATAATATCAGCAGCACATACTGCCAGGAGATAGTTACTGTAATAGTATGAGCAGCACATACTGCCAGGATATAGTTACTGTAATAGTATGAGCAGCACATACTGCCAGGAGATAAAGTTAATGTAATAGTATGAGCAGCACATACTGCGAGGAGATAGTTACTGTAATAGTATGAGCAGCACATACTGCCAGGAGATAGAGTTACTGTAATAGTATGAGCAGCACATACTGCCAGGAGATAGTTTCTGTAATAGTATGAGCAGCACATACTGCCAGGAGATAGTTACTGTAATAGTATGAGCAGCACATACTGACTGGAGATAGTTACTGTAATAGTATGAGCAGCACATACTGCCAGGAGATAGTTACTGTAATAGTATGAGCAGCACATACTGCCAGGAGATAGTTACTGTAATAGTATGAGCAGCACATACTGCCAGCAGATAGTTACTGTAATAGTATGAGCAGCACATACTGCCAGGAGATAGAGTTACTGTAATAGTATGAGCAGCACATACTGCCTGGAGATAGAGTTAATGTAATAGTATGAGCAGCACATACTGCCAGGAGATAGAGTTACTGTAATAGTATCAGCAGCACATACTGCCAGGAGATAGTTACTGTAATAGTATGAGCAGCACATACTGCCAGGAGATAGAGTTTCTGTAATAGTATGAGCAGCACATACTGACCGGAGATAGAGTTACTGTAATAGTATGAGCAGCACATACTGCCAGGAGATAGTTACTGTAATAGTATGAGCAGCACATACTGCCAGCAGATAGTTACTGTAATAGTATGAGCAGCACATACTGCCAGGAGATAGTTACTGTAATAGTATGAGCAGCACATACTGCCAGGAGATAGAGTTTCTGTAATAGTATGAGCAGCACATACTGACCGGAGATAGAGTTACTGTAATAGTATGAGCAGCACATACTGCCAGGAGGTAGTTACTGTAATAGTATGAGCAGCACATACTGCCAGCAGATAGTTACTGTAATAGTATGAGCAGCACATACTGCCAGGAGATAGAGTTACTGTAATAGTATGAGCAGCCCATACTGCCAGGAGATAGTTACTGTAATAGTATGAGCAGCACATACTGCCAGGAGATAGAGTTTCTGTAATAGTATGAGCAGCACATACTGACCGGAGATAGAGTTACTGTAATAGTATGAGCAGCACATACTGCCAGGAGATAGTTACTGTAATAGTATGAGCAGCACATACTGCCAGCAGATAGTTACTGTAATAGTATGAGCAGCACATACTGCCAGGAGATAGAGTTACTGTAATAGTATGAGCAGCCCATACTGCCAGGAGATAGTTACTGTAATAGTATCAGCAGCACATACTGCCAGGAGATCGTTACTGTAATAGTATGAGCAGCACATACTGCCAGGAGATAGAGTTAATGTAATAGTATCAGCAGCACATACTGCCAGGAGATAGTTACTGTAATAGTATGAGCAGCACATACTGCCTGGAGATAGTTACTGTAATAGTATGAGCAGCACATACTGCCTGGAGATAGAGTTAATGTAATAGTATGAGCAGCACATACTGCCAGGAGATAGAGTTACTGTAATAGTATCAGCAGCACATACTGCCAGGAGATAGTTACTGTAATAGTATGAGCAGCACATACTGCCAGGAGATAGAGTTTATGTAATAGTATGAGCAGCACATACTGACCGGAGATAGAGTTACTGTAATAGTATGAGCAGTACATACTGCCTGGAGATAGAGTTACTGTAATAGTATGAGCAGCACATACTGACCGGAGATAGAGTTACTGTAATAGTATGAGCAGCACACACTGCCAGGAGATAGAGTTACTGTAATAGTATGAGCAGCACATACTGACCCGAAATAAAGTTACTGTAATAGTATGAGCAGCACATACTGCCAGGAGATAGAGTTACTGTAATAGTATGAGCAGCACATACTGACCGGAAATAAAGTTACTGTAATAGTATGAGCCGCACATATTGCCAGGATATAGAGGTACTGCCAGGAGATAGAGTTACTGTATTAGCGTACTATTATCTACCTCTAGTCTACTCTGATTAACTCACAAATAATCCCCCCTCCAGTTGCGGCAACCCAACCAGTTACTCACAGTGGTTAGACAGGCACAAGCGTGTGTTTCTATCTGCAAGATCATTAACATTCACTTAGTAATACAGTAAGACTTTATAATACAGTGGCAGTCCTGAGAGACTGTATCAAATACATCTGTGAAAAAACATGCAGCAGACCATGGCTTAACTTCACTTGTCACCAACACCTTGGTCACAGATGTAGGATCTTAATTTGATCACTCTTTTCTTGCTGAAATGCATACCTGTAGTGTATGCAAGGTTTAAAAAGGCTTCTACAGTTTATAATTTCCACTTTAAAATGTCAGACTTGATTTGCCCTAAACAACTGTATAAACCCCTAACAACGGCCACATACTGTAATTATTAACATTTCCTTTTGCTGCAGGATTATTTTCCTGCTGTAGCAAACTGGCTCAAATGAAGATCCTATATATGTAATTGATCTGAACAGGAAAGATGATGAATCGCAGCAAAGTGGATAGTCTGTGTTCAAACTTTCTCACAACACTAGCTTCTTGTACTGCCAAATGTCTTAGATGGGTGCATTTTTCATTGCTAAACCATTTCCCGAAAAAGTGAGCAGAAAAAGGAATGAAGATACTGTACATGTGGTGTACTCTGATATCCCTGACAGATGCCATAAATCACGCCACGAGACGTTCATACAAATGTGTCCTAAACAATGTCTAATGGAACAGTCTTCTCACCACTGCTTGAGCTGATAATAATTTGCTAGCCGAGCCCCAGGGGACATGCGTTTATCAATAGATATTTTGGCAGCTTTGTTAGGCACATTCCTATAGCGATTCAGCACCACATGGTGTTGTTGTTGTCTCTTGTACATTCTTCAATACGTTTCAGCTTATCAGGAGCACATCAACATGAGCTGAATGAACACTGTCTATGAATGCAGTCTCTAGTCTAGAGAATATGTTTCCTACACACGTTTCAAATCAAATCAAATTGTTTTATGTCACATGCTTCGTAAACAAAAGGTGTAGACTAACAGTGAAATGCTTACGTCCGGGTCCTTCCCAACAATGCAGAGAAACAAATAAAGAGAAATAGTAGAAAAATAGGAAAATAATAGCACAAGGAATAAATACACAATGAGAGAACAGCCTATGACTTGGCTGGCTGAAGTCTTTTTACGGCCTTCCTCTGACATCGCCTATTATTTAGGTCCTGGATGGCAGGAAGCTTGGCCCCAGTTATGTACTGGGCTGTGCGTACTACCCTCTGCAGCGCCTTGCGGTTGGATGCCAAGCAGTTGCCACACCAAGTGGTGATGCAGCCAATCAAGATGCTCTCCACTTGTGGTCCACGATCAGCTCCTTTGTCTTGCTGACATTCAGGGAGAGGTTGTTGTCCTGGCACCACACTGCCAGGTCTCTGACCTGCTCCTTGTAGGCTGTCTCATTGGCATCGGTGATCAGGCCTATCGCCGTCGTGTCGTCAGCAAACTTAATGATGGTGTTAGAGTCGTGCTTGGCCACTCAGATGTGGGTGAACAGGGAGTACCGGAGGGGACTAAGCACGCACCCCTGAGGGTTCCCCCTGTTGAGGGTCAGCATGTCGGATGTGTTATTGCTTAACTTCACCACCTGAGGGTGGCCCGTCAGGAGGTCCAGGATCCAGTTGCAGAGGTATATATTTCATCCCAGGGTCCTTGATTTAGTGATGAGCTTGGAGGGCACTATGGTGTTGAACGCTTCACTATAGCCAATGAACAGCATTCTCACGTAGGTATTCCTTTTGTCCAGGTGGGAAAGCGCAGTATGGAGTGCAATAGATATTGCATCATCTGTCGATCTGTTGGGCTGTTATGCGAATTGGAGTGGGTCCAGGGTGTCTGGATTGGTGGTGTTGAGCCATGAACAGCCTTTCAAAGCACTTCGTGGCTACAGATGTGTGTGCTAACAGGCAATAGTAATTTAGGTTACGTGGGTGTTCTTGGGCACAGGGACTATGGTGGTCTGCTTGAAACATGTAGCTATTACAGACTGGGTCAGGGAGAGGTTGAAAATGTCAGTGAAGACAATTGGCAACTGGTCAGTGCATGCTCTGAGTACGCGTCCTGGTAATCCGTCTGGCCCTGCGGCCTTGTTAATGTTAACCTCTTTGAAGGTTTTACTCACATTGTCTACGGAGAGGAGGATTACATAGTCGTCCAGAACAGCTGGTGTTCTCATGCATAGTTCAGTGTTGCTAGCCTCTAAGCAGGCATTGAAGGTATTTAGCTCGTCTGGTAGGCTTGTGTCACTGGACAGCTCGCGGCTCGGTTTCCCTTTGTTATCCGTGATAATTTGCAAGCCCTGCCACATGTTTTCTACTGTACACATGATTCTGGAAAGCCATTGCAAGAGCATATTTATGATACCAACTATTTCTAATACCAGCCATGTATACAATTATTTATGTCATGCAGTCAAAAAAGATGACCAGGTCGAGAGGGCAATGGGTCCATTTGTAAGTGCTCTTGTCATTTAAGATGTATGTTCTGTATAATGCAAATTTTTTATAGAAACCTTTCCTCCTAATAGGAAGCCTGTCACAGGATACCACATGAGTGCAGTGAGAAGGCAAGCAGATACAAAAGCAGGGAAAGATGATTCCCGAAGAGGAAGCCTCTGGTTCCTGCAGAGCTGACCACAGTGCATGTCCCTCCCCAAGCACTGTAGTCTGAATCCCAAATGGCACTCTTTTCACTACATAGTGCACAGAGCCCTATAGGCCCTGGTCAAAAGCAGTACATTATGTAGGTCAGTGGTTCTCTCCTCTGGGACACCCATCCGTTCCATGTATTTGAATTATTCCAGAGCTAGCACACCTGATTCAACTTGTCAACTGGTCATCAAGCGCTTGACTAGGTGAATCAGGTGAGCTAGTTCAGCTCTACTGTAGAACAACATGATGAAATGTCTGGGGGGTGGTTGGAGAACCAGTGATGTAGTGAATAGGAAGTCATTTTGGACGCAGGCTTAGACTACCCATAGCACCACCATCCCTCATGCTACCTTACGTGTGTATGACACCTAATCACTCCTGTATGTGTGCCAACACTTGAATGAATGAAAGAATGATGAATGTACCTATTCATTTAAGAGTCATGTGTTCATGGATGGCGTGTACTGTCCTTACCTCTCACTGTTGCTGATATTTACTTCCTCCATCACAGGCATCGGGCCCCCGGAACTTAGATTCATGTACCCATCAATGCCGAAACTCTCTACGAAACAAGGAGAAATAGAGGTTACTCAGGCAGTTAGGATTCATTATGACCTTACAGATATGCCCCGGAAATTACTCACTATACCACATTTTGTAAGGCTGTCAGCAGCGATTTATTGTTTGACAACTGCCCTGATTTTGAACCTATGATTTAGATGATTTAGGAGACAGAGGGAAATAAAATAGTGTTCTTTAAATATTTAACAAAAAATCTAAATGAAAATAGGCCTCTAATTACTCTACAATGACATATCCACTAACAGTGTGAGGATAAAATCAATACATGCAACAACATTATAGGCAGAACAGACTTGAATTTACTGAATGGGATTAAAATTTATATGACACTTCAACTGAGCCAATGATAAATGATTGTGCTTCATTGTTTAAATGCATGCAAGAATAGTGTAGCAGATATTGAATTATGTTTTCACTTGCCATGGTCATATGAGCTATTGGTTGTATTACTGGTTGGGTCACATAATCCCATTTTGTTCAAGAAATTCATTGCATTCACGTCTCCTTTTGGGATGCATGAATACAATAGGCTGCCACAGGGGCTATGCAGCAGTCCTGCAACACAAGCAACAGCAGGAGGTAGCTGTTAAAAATGTGGAGTAGACACTTCACTTCTGTTTTTTCACTCACTTCCCTTTTGGAAAATGGACAAGGAGAATCTCCAGATGACTTGTCACAGGGTTGCACATGTGCAGTGACCGTGACTGCATCTGGTCACTTGGGCCTTGCTCTGTACAGTGTGCAAATATATCCCTATGAATGTATTTACAAAATATGAATATTTTTATTATACAGAGTATTTCCATACTATGTCGTCGGAAGGATTACCTCTAGAGTAATAATATATGTGTGTGTAATTTCTCTCAATTTCATGTGATCGTGTCAGTTTGATTTCTAAATGATTCAAATATAATTTATACAAATGTCCCGTGTAACCCATTTGCAAGGCCAGGGTTGTGGGTTTGATTCCCACGGGGTCTAGTACGAGAAAAATAAGTACGTTCTCACTACTGAATGTCTGCTAAATGACTAAACAGTAATGTAAAACTTACATAGTTCACATTGTGGTTGATTGGTGCTATTTCAGTTCTACTGTACATACGGTTGAAGTCGGAAGTTTACATACACCTTGGCCAAATACATTTAAACTCAGTTTTTCACAATTCCTGACATTTAATCGTAGTAAAAATTCCATGTCTTAGGTCAGTTAGGATCACCACTTTAATGTAATAATGTGAAATGTCAGAATAATAGCAGCGCAAATTATTTATTTCAGCTTTTATTTATTTCATCACATTCCCAGTGGGTCAGAAGTTCACATACACTCAATTAGTATTTGGTAGCATTGCCTTTAAATTGTTTAACTTGGGTCATACGTTTCGGATAGCCTTCCACAAGCTTCCCACAATAAGTTGGGTGAATTTTGGCTCATTCCTCCTGACAGAGCTGGTGTAACTGAGTCAGGTTTGTAGGCCTCCTTGCTTGCACAAACTTTTTCAGTTCTGCCCACAAATTTTCTATAGAGTTGAGGTCAAAACTTTATGATGGTCACTCCAATACCTTGACTTTGTTGTTCTTTAGTCATTTTGCCACAACTTTGGAAGTATTCTTGGGGTCATTGTCCATTTGGAAGACCCATTTGCAACCAAGCTTTAACTTCCTGACTGATGTCTTGAGATGTTGCTTCAATATATCCACCTAATTTTCCTCCCTCATCATTCCATCTATTTTGTGAAGTGCACCAGTCCCTCCTGCAGCAAAGCACCCCCACAACATGATGCTGCAACCCCCTGTAACGGCTGTCGTCCTCTTCTTCCTCTGAAGAGGTGTAGCAAGGATCGGACCAATACGCAGCGTGGTAGGTGTCCATGTTTTAATAGGGAAAACTGAACTTGAACACAAATACAAAAACAATAAACAAACCGAAACAGTCCCGTGTGGCACAAACACTGACACAGGAAACAATCACCCACAAAATACCCAAAGAACATGGCTGCCTAAATATGGTTCCCAATCAGAGACAACGATAAACACCTGACTCTAATTGAGAACCAATCTAGGCAACTATAGACTTACATAAACACCTAGAATGAACACAACCCCATAAATCTACAAAAAAAACCTAGACAGTACAAACACCCTAGACGAGACAAAAACACACAAACCACCCTCGTCACACCCTGACCTAACCAAAATATTTAAAGAAAACAAAGAATACTCAGGTCAGGGCGTGACACCCCCATGCTTCATGGTTGGGATGGTGTTCTTTGGCTTGCAAGCATCCCCCTTTTTCCTCCAAACATAACGATGGTCATTATGTCCAAATAGTTATATTTTTGTTTCATCAGACCAGAGGACATTTCTCCAGAAATTATGATCTTGTCCCCATGTGCAGTTGCAAACCGTAGTCTGGCTTTTTTATGGTGGTTTTGGAGCAGTGGCTTCTTCCTTGCTGAGCAGCCTTTCAGGTTATGTCGATATAGGACTCGTTTTACTGTGGATATAGGTACTTTTGTACCTGTTTCCTCCACAAGGTCCTTGCTGTTGTTCTGGGATTGATTTGCACTTTTCGCACCAAAGTACGTTCATCTCTAGGAGACAGAACGCGTCTCCTTCTTGAGCGGTATGACGGCTGCGTGGCCCCATGGTGTTTATACTTGCGTACTATTGTTTGTACAGATGAACATGGTACCTTCAGGCGTTTGGAAATTGCTCCCAAGGATGAACCTTGTGGAGGTCTACAATGTTTTTTCTGAGGTCTTGGCTGATTTCTTTTGATTTTCCCATGATGTCAAGCAAAGAGGCACTGAGTTTGAAGGTAGGCCTTGAAATACATCCACAGGTACACCTCCAATTGACTAAAATTATGTCAATTAGCCTATCAGAAGCTTCTAAAGCCATGACATCATTTTCTGGAATGTTCCAAGCTTTTTAAAGGCACAGTCAACTTGGTGTATGTAAACTTCTGACCCACTGGAATAAGTGAAATAATCTGTTTGTAAACAATTGTTGGAAAAATAACTTGTGTCAAAACTATAGTTTGTTAACAAGAAATGTGTGGAGTGGTTGAAAAACGAGTTTTAATGACTCCAACCTAAGTGTATGTAAACTTCCGACTTCAACTGTACCAGAAATATAGTAAACTCTTTTTATAAACATCATCACAGGCATTTGAAATGATTCTGAACAGAATGAGGATGCACCCCAGCCAACTGGACATTGGATTGAGAAAATCAGTGGGATAATAATAATAATAATGCTATGGTTTGTGCAACTCATTCTAATTATCTATACAAACGAATGAGATTAAATGTCCAAGGTCCATATTACTCTGCTTCATCTGTGGTATAGTCCATTTGTCTCTTATTCTGTCACTGGTTTTGCCTTACTATGACTAAGCCTAAAGAATTCAAATGGTTTGTTGCTGGCTCACTGTAAACAAAGTACAGGTGAATAACCTTGTAATACTGTTTACATTATACTGTTGACATTAAAACTGATCCTGTGATGTTAAATTAAGATGACCCCTTCTCATTCGTACAGAAACAATTGTTACAGTTGTTTATGAATGAAGCACGGACGTAAGGTTTGATTAGAACTGACAACCGATGACATCTTTACACCTTGAGAGCTGACCTGATTGATTCTCCTCTGAGCCCCGAGGCAGCAGGCAGGTCTCTGATATGTGTTATTTGGTTTAGAATTAAGTGATTTGTAGCAGTCAGCAATAAACACCTGGCTCCACACACAAACACATCAGTTAGCATCACTGGGCCTTTGTCTTTCAGTACAAAAATTGACATCTCTGACCTCTGATACACCTGGGAAAGGCAATATTTACAAGGAAAAACATTTTCATTTATTTTATTTTATTTCACCTTTATTTAACCAGGTAGGCCAGTTGAGAACAAGTTCTCATTTACAACTGCGACCTGGCCAAGATAAAGCAAAGCAGTGCGACAAAAACAACAACACAGTTACACATAAAACGTATGTACAGTGTGTGCAAATGTAAAAGGGTAGGGAGGTAAGGCAATAAATAGGCCATAGAGGCGAAATAATTACAATTTAGTATTAACACTGGAGTGATAGATGTGCAGATGATGATGTGCTATACTGAGGCTAATGGCTTTCTCAAAAGGACGGTATGGGCAGGTATAGCGTCATTCAACCCTCTAGGTGGAGAGACTCTGCAGCGGGGGTCCCTGACTCCATATCCTCTAGACAGAGTGGTCACAGGTGGTCTCTCTCCAGACACATGGAGAACACAGAAGACACACTACACACACATATACAGTGGGGAGAACAAGTATTTGATACACTGCCGATTTTGCAGGTTTTCCTACTTACAAAGCATGTAGAGGTCTGTCATTTTTATCATAGGTACACTTCAACTGTGAGAGACGGAATCTAAAACAAAAATCCAGAAAATCACATTGTATGATTTTTAAGTAATTAATTTGCATTTTATTGCATGACATAAGTATTTGATCACCTACCAACCAGTAAGAATTCCGGCTCTCACAGACCTGTTAGTTTTTCTTTAAGAAGCCCTCCTGTTCTCCACTCATTACCTGTATTAACTGCACCTGTTTGAACTCGTTACCTGTATAAAAGACACCTGTCCACACACTCAATCAAACAGACTCCAACCTCTCCACAATGGCCAAGACCAGAGAGCTGTGTAAGGACATCAGGGATAAATTGTAGACCTGTACAAGGCTGGGATGGGCTACAGGACAATAGCCAAGCAGCTTGGTGAGAAGGCAACAACTGTTGGCACAATTATTAGAAAATGTAAGAAGTTCAAGATGACGGTCAATCACCCTCGGTCTGGGGCTCCATGCAAGATCTCACCTCGTGGGGCATCAATGATCATGAGGAATGTGAGGGATCAGCCCAGAACTACACGGCAGGACCTGGTCAATGACCTGAAGAGAGCTGGGACCACAGTCTCAAAGAAAACCATTAGTAACACACTACGCCGTCATGGATTAAAATCCTGCAGCGCACGCAAGGTCCCCCTGCTCAAGCCAGCGCATGTCCAGGCCCGTCTGAAGTTTGCCAATGACCATCTGGATGATCCAGAGGAGGAATGGGAGAAGGTCATGTGGTCTGATGAGACAAAAATAGAGCCTTTTGCTCTAAACTCCACTCGCCGTGTTTGGAGGAATAGAAGGATGAGTACAACCCCAAGAACACCATCCCAACCGTGAAGCATGGAGGTGGAAACATCATTCTTTGGGGATGCTTTTCTGCAAAGGGGACAGGACGACTGCACCGTATTGAGGGGAGGATGGATGGGGCCATGTATCGCGAGATCTTGACCAACAACCTCCTTCCCTCAGTAAGAGCATTGAAGATGGGTCGTGGCTGGGTCTTCCAGCATGACAACGACCCGAAACACACAGCCAGGGCAACTAAGGAGTGGCTCCGTAAGAAGCATCTCAAGGTCCTGGAGTGGCCTAGCCAGTCTCCAGACCTGAACCCAATAGAAAATCTTTGGAGGGAGCCGAAAGTCCGTATTGCCCAGCGACAGCCCCGAAACCTGAAGGATCTGGAGAAGGTCTGTATGGAGGAGTGGGCCAAAATCCCTGCTGCAGTGTGTGCAAACCTGGTCAAGAACTACAGGAAACGTATGATCTCTGTAATTGCAAACTAAGGTTTCTGTACCAAATATTCAGTTCTGCTTTTCTGATGTATCAAATACTTATGTCATGCCTTAAAATGCAAATTAATTACTTAAAAATCATACAATGTGATTTTCTGGATTTTTGTTTTAGATTCCTTCTCTCACAGTTGAAGTGTACCTATGATAAAAATTACAGACCTCTACATGCTTTGTAAGTAGGAAAAACTGCAAAATTGTCAGTGTATCAAATACTTGTTCTCCCCACTGTATGTTACAAACACACACACGCTGCACACACAAACGTTGCACATGTACAGACAATCCCACACACACAGACACACCACACATGTGCTCCATTCACTCCATTCAAAAGACCTGCCACAGAACCAGCTCAATACACATGGATAAACAACAGTCAGCACACTGAAACTGTGTCAGCAGCACTGTTAACCCAGCAGAAAGATACCAACACTGACTGCTGCCAGTTAGGCTGACTGTCTGCATGGAGTCTGGACTGGCTGCATGGATTCTGGACTGGCTGCATGATTCTGGACTGTCTGCATGGAGTCTGGACTGTCTGCATGGAGTCTGGACTGTCTGCATGGATTCTGGACTGGCTGCATGATTCTGGACTGTCTGCATGATTCTGGACTGTCTGCATGGAGTCTGGACTGTCTGCATGGATTCTGGACTGGCTGCATGGTTCTGGACTGTCTGCATGATTCTGGACTGTCTGCATGGAGTCTGGACTGTCTGCATGGAGTCTGGACTGGCTGCATGGAGTCTGGACTGGCTGCATGGATTCTGGACTGGCTACATGAGTCTGGACTGGCTGCATGGAGTCTGGACTGTCTGCATGGAGTCTGGACTGTCTGCATGGAGTCTGGACTGTCTGCATGGTTTTGACTGGCTGCATGGAGTCTGGACTGGCTGCATGGAGTCTGGACTGGCTGCATGGAGTCTGGACTGGCTGCATGGAGTCTGGGCTGTCTGCATGGTTTAGACTGGCTGCATGGAGTCTGGACTGGCTGCATGGAGTCTGGACTGGCTGCATGGAGTCTGGACTGGCTGCATGATTCTGGACTGTCTGCATGATTCTGGACTGTCTGCATGGAGTCTGGACTGTCTGCATGGAGTCTGGACTGGCTGCATGGAGTCTGGACTGGCTGCATGGATTCTGGACTGGCTACATGAGTCTGGACTGGCTGCATGGAGTCTGGACTGTCTGCATGGAGTCTGGACTGTCTGCATGGAGTCTGGACTGTCTGCATGGTTTTGACTGGCTGCATGGAGTCTGGACTGGCTGCATGGAGTCTGGACTGGCTGCATGGAGTCTGGACTGGCTGCATGGAGTCTGGGCTGTCTGCATGGTTTAGACTGGCTGCATGGAGTCTGGACTGGCTGCATGGAGTCTGGACTGGCTGCATGGAGTCTGGACTGGCTGCATGGAGTCTGGACTGGCTGCATGGAGTCTGGACTGTTTGCAGAGAGTCTGGACTGTCTGCATGGAGTCTGGACTGTCTGCATGGAGTCTTGACTGTCTGCATGGTTTAGACTGGCTGCATGGAGTCTGGACTGGCTGCATGGAGTCTGGACTGGCTGCATGGAGTCTGGACTGGCTGCATGGAGTCTGGACTGGCTGCATGGAGTCTGGACTGGCTGCATGGAGTCTAGACTGGCTGCATGGTTTAGCCTGGCTTCATGGAGTCTGGACTGTCTGCATGGTTTAGACTGGCTGCATGGAGTCTGGACTGGCTGCATGGAGTCTGGACTGTCTGCATGGTTTAGACTGGCTGCATAGAGTCTGGACTGGCTGCATGGAGTCTGGACTGGCTGCATGGTCTAGACTGGCTGCATGGAGTCTGGACTGGCTGCATGGAGTCTGGACTGGCTGCATGGAGTCTGGACTGGCTGCATGGTTTAGACTGGCTGCATGGAGTCTGGACTGGCTGCATGGTCTAGACTGTCTGCATGGTCTAGACTGTCTGCATGGAGTCTGGACTGGCTGCATGGAGTCTGGACTGGCTGCATGGAGTCTAGACTGGCTGCATGGAGTCTGGACTGGCTGCATGGAGTCTAGACTGGCTGCATGGAGTCTGGACTGGCTGCATGGAGTCTGGACTGGCTGCATGGAGTCTGGACTGGCTGCATGGAGTCTGGACTGGCTGCATGGAGTCTAGACTGGCTGCATGGAGTCTAGACTGGCTGCATGGAGTCTGGACTGGCTGCATGGAGTCTGGACTGGCTGCATGGAGTCTGGACTGGCTGCATGGAGTCTGGACTGGCTGCATGGAGTCTGGACTGGCTGCATGGAGCCTGGACTGGCTGCATGGAGTCTGGACTGTCTGCATGGCCTAGACTGGCTGCATGGAGTTTGGACTGTATCACTTTGGGAAAGAAAAGGTACACCAGACAGGATATTGTCTACAGTTGCGTCATAGAACATTCTGCCCTTGTTTTCATTAAACACATATTTTGTCACTTTCAAGACCATTTACGGAATGTATTTATTTCTCTTCTATTTTAATAAGTGAAAAATATTCCCTATGAGCCTGATACATTTGACGTGCTTTGAGATCCTGTGATGTTTTAATGTGTTCTTCTTGCAGCATTCCTTGACTTCATTACCAGTCTGTCTGAATAGCTGTCAAATGTGTTTGCTAACACAGTGTGCCCAAGCTTTGTTTCTCTGCTCACATTAATCATTTAAGAACTGAAATTATGTATACCAATTTCATACATGATACCGTAGGTATAATTGGAACTTCTGAGTGGTGAGATGTCAAACTGCTTAATTACTTATCCTATAATATGCCGTAACCAGATATCAAAAACCTTTTGAGGAACAGAGAAAAATGTCTTTCATTTTAAGATGAAGAAAAATTAAATACTAACACCCTTTTATCTAAATCACCCATTCTCTTTTACAATTACACAGTTCAAACTCGAATGTGTTTTGTAGATAATGTCTGTCTCATCTGCTCTTCCATCTCACCATATATTCAGTCTTTGAAACGTTCCACACTAACATACACATCAGAAAGTATTCAGAACTTCCCCACATTTTGTTACGTTACAGCCTTATTCTAAAATGGATTAAATAGTTTCCTCCCCTCATCAATCTACACACATCCCATAATGATAAAGCAAAAACAGGTCTTTAGAAATGTTTGAAAATGGAAATATCACATTTACATAAGTATTCAGACCCTTTACTCAGTTCTATGCTGAAGCACCTTTTTCAGTGATTATAGCCTTGAGTCTTCTTGGGTATGACACTACAAGCTTGGCACACCTGTATTTGGGGAATTTCTCCCATTCTTCTCTGCAGATCCTCTCAAGCTCTGTCAGGTTGGCTAGGGAGAATCGGTGCAGAGCTATTGTCAGGTCTCTCCAGAGATGTTTGATCAGGTTCAAGTCCGGGCTCTGGCTGGGCCACTCAAGGACATTCAGAGACTTGCCCCGAAGCCACTCCTGCATTGTCTTGGCTGTGTGCTTAGGGTCATTATCCTGTTGGAAGGTGAACCTTCACCCCAGTCTGAGGTCCTGAGCACTTTGGAGCAGGTTTCCATCAAGGATCCCTTTGTACTTTGCTTTGTCCATCTTTACCTCCAATCCTGACTAGTCTCTCAGTCCCTGCCACCACAATGCTTCACTGTAAGGGTGGGGCAAGGTTTCCTCCAGATGTGACGCTTGGAATTCAGGCCAAAGAGTTCAATCTTGGTTTCGTCAGACCAGAGAATCTTGTTTCTCATGATCTGAGAGTCCTTTAGGTGCCTTTTGGCAACCTCCAAGCAGGCTCTCATGTGCCTTTTACTGAGGAATGGAACTCTGGAGTTCTGTCAAGTGGCCATCGTGTTCTTGGTCACCTCCCTGACCAAGGCCCTCCTCCCCCGATTGCTCAGTTTGGCCGGGCAGTTAGCTCTAGGAAGAGTCTTGGTGGACCCAAACTTCTTCCATTTAAGAATGATGGAGGCCACTCTGTTCAATGCTGCAGAAATGTTTTGGTACCCTTCCCCAGATCTTCCCCAATCCTGTCCCAGAGCGCTACGGACAATTCCTTCGATCTCATGGCTTGGTTTTTCTCTGACATGCACTATCAACTGTGGGACCTTATATAGACAGGTGTGTGCCTTTCCAAATCATGTCCAATCATTTGAATTTACCACAGGTGGACCTCATCAAGGATGATCAATGGAAACAGGATGCACCTGAGCTCAATTTCGAGTCGCATAGCAAAGGGTCTGAATACTTATGTAAATAAGGTTTTTATAATAATTTAATCCATTTTAGAATAAGGTTGTAACGTAACAAAATGTGGGAAAATTCTAGGGGTCTGAATACTTTCCGAATGCACTGTAAATATTGTGCTTGTAATTTGTTAACGCTTTTTTGCCAAAAGCCATATATACATGAAATCTTACAAGTAAGGATGTGTCTCTGTAGTCTCATCTGAGTGCAACTCCGACCTCAGTTGATGCTGGAAACAAGATCATCATTACTGAGTTTCCAGACTGCAGCCAATGTTTGTCATGTGTGAGAGTTAAGAGTCTGACTGACAGTGGTCCAGCGTTGTGTTGTGGAGGGACACCCTGCCATCTGGCTCAGGTTTCCCCTGTTGGTCCAGCGTTGTGTTGTGGAGGGACACCCTGTCATCTGGCTCAGGTTTCCCCTGTTGGTCCAGCGTTGTGTTGTGGAGGGACACCCTGCCATCTGGCTCAGGTTTCCCCTGTTGGTCCAGCGTTGTGTTGTGGAGGGACACCCTGCCATCTGGCTCAGGTTTCCCCTGTTGGTCCAGCGTTGTGTTGTGGAGGGACACCCTGTCATCTGGCTCAGGTTTCCCCTGTTGGTCCAGCGTTGTGTTGTGGAGGGACACCCTGCCATCTGGCTCAGGTTTCCCCTGTTGGTCCAGCGTTGTGTTGTGGAGGGACACCCTGCCATCTGGCTCAGGTTTCCCCTGTTGGTCCAGCGTTGTGTTGTGGAGGGACACCCTGTCATCTGGCTCAGGTTTCCCCTGATGGTCCAGCGTTGTGTTGTGGAGGGACACCCTGTCATCTGGCTCAGGTTTCCCCTGATGGTCCAGCATTGTGTTGTGGAGGGACACCCTGTCATCTGGCTCAGGTTTCCCCTTATGGTCCAGCGTTGTGTTGTGGAGGGACACCCTGCCATCTGGCTCAGGTTTCCCCTGTTGGTCCAGCGTTGTGTTGTGGAGGGACACCCTGTCATCTGGCTCAGGTTTCCCCTGTTGGTCCAGCGTTGTGTTGTGGAGGGACACCCTGTCATCTGGCTCAGGTTTCCCCTGTTGGTCCAGCGTTGTGTTGTGGAGGGACACCCTGCCATCTGGCTCAGGTTTCCCCTGTTGGTCCAGGGTTGTGTTGTGGAGGGACACCCTGCCATCTGGCTCAGGTTTCCCCTGTTGGTCCAGCGTTGTGTTGTGGAGGGACACCCTGTCATCTGGCTCAGGTTTCCCCTGATGGTCCAGCGTTGTGTTGTGGAGGGACACCCTGTCATCTGGCTCAGGTTTCCCCTGATGGTCCAGCGTTGTGTTGTGGAGGGACACCCTGTCATCTGGCTCAGGTTTCCCCTGTTGGTCCAGCGTTGTGTTGTGGAGGGACACCCTGTCATCTGGCTCAGGTTTCCCCTGTTGGTCCAGCGTTGTGTTGTGGAGGGACACCCTGTCATCTGGCTCAGGTTTCCCCTGTTGGTCCAGCGTTGTGTTGTGGAGGGACACCCTGTCATCTGGCTCAGGTTTCCCCTGTTGGTCCAGCGTTGTGTTGTGGAGGGACACCCTGCCATCTGGCTCAGGTTTCCCCTGATGGTCCAGCGTTGTGTTGTGGAGGGACACCCTGTCATCTGGCTCAGGTTTCCCCTGTTGGTCCACAGCTCATTAATCCCCCATCCTAATCAAGGAACATGACGTCTGACCTCTGACCTCTTACCAGACTCACATTTGCCACATATTTCCAAATCATTGGCTGCTTCCTGTTCCTGGTCTAAGGTTTGATCCAGACAGTGTATTCATTCAATCACTATTAACAATTTTCACAAGTTTTATACTTTCACTTACCATGATATAATGATATTTGATATATTACTACTCAACAAATTTAAGACATTTTCCTTTCAACTTTTCCCTAATTTGACTGTGGACTAATGCACCGAGGGAACCATATGTGTCAGGTAGAAGCCAACCTGTTACTGTTGGGTGTGGGGGATGCCGCATGCCACAAAAGCAGCATCAGCCTCAAGGAAACTTTCTCATTATACTGAATACTACACACACTCTCCCTGATGGATTTCCAATTTCATTTAAATGCTAATTTGGGTTTAATGATGGTTTTGGGGCTCTTAATGCTCTTACTTGTGCTACTCCTGACATCATATTTACTGAGTTCTCCTGCTCAGCACCAACGCTCTCAGCTCTGCTCTGGGCATGTGGATGCAGCCGAGTATGAAAATAGCAATTTGCCAAACCATTAATAATGCACATCATGTGGATACAGTGTGCAGCCATGCCTCCAGAGTATCTCTTTATCTCCCAAAACATACATTACTTCCTATAAGTATAGAACAACTATTTAAAATTAATTAGGAGAGTTTAATGATTGATTATGGAGTCAGTAGGCTAACTAACAATCCACTGATGTCATTGGGAGAGATTACAGAGAGAAGTTTCTGCTGTGACTGACTATCTAAAACCCCTCTCAGGTTGTTTATCAGCATGATATTGATTCATTATAATAGAAGTCATTCGATGATATTTCATAGACTTTTTCCCCCCGAATGTAAATGACAGAACGGTTCAGAGCACCAAAAAGAGTTCAGGACATTTTATGAAACAGAAAGAAGCTGAACTTGGTGTTTGAAAATGCTTCAGCAGGTATAAATACAACACCTGAGGTGATTGTCAAACCATTCACTAATGGTGATTCACTAACCATTCACCATTGTCAAACACTCAGATTGAAGTCATCACCAAATGTTCAAAATAGCAATAGACTGTAGCAGTGTGTTTCAACAGTATTACTTAGAGCTGCTAATACTAGAGAATGACTCTTCTGTTGATAGAATACCAGCTGCAGGAGTAGGACCAATAAAAACACTGGACTTTACATAAGTGCCTTGAGAGGAATAAATTCATTGTAGGCCTCAATATTCTGACTCAGAGCCTTTTAAAATTCTATGGCCAAAGATATAAAAGTCAAACTGCACCTATTGGCTCGAAGGCAAGGGCAGATTGTGATAACCTGGCTGAAGACACCTTAGAGTGGTGTTGGAAATGTGGCTATTGTTGGAGGGATGTAACAACTAAAGCGGTCCCATTCAGTACTTAGTACCCTCTCATTCCATCTCCTAAGGTATGCTCATTGCCATGACTACTGAAAAGCCACACATTCAATACAGAAGTATAATTGATATACACACACACTTCAAAGTGAAGCACCCTCACCACTATAGTAACACAGTATACTGTATATAGGCCCATTTATTGTCTGCATGTCAAAGTGGAAGAAATCCAAAGAAAAGTTACATAAAAAACTCAAATACATTTTAAAAAACAAAGTAAAAACAAATGAAGGCCTAAGGGCCCGAGGATGGGTTTCAACTAAGCTAACATATGGAATTGTTTTAAGATGGTACATTTTAGGACCCCTGTAGATATAAAAAAAATATATTAAAAAATGATTGATGTAACATTGAATTTGGCCTTATTGCTATTAGCCCATAGAAACACATTGAATAACAGACTCACACATGGAAAAACAGAGTCCAAAAATAAATCAAAAGGAAGTACGTTTTGATGTGTCTGCATTATATCTGATAGATAGAAAAAAAGAAGAAAGAAAATATTATGGAATTACCCGTATACCTTTACGTGGAAATGCCCTTATCACTTCCATTCATTTTTCAGTCTGGTACCAGGTTACCTTCAGACCACAGGAGGTTGGTGACACCTTAATTGGGGAGAACAGGCTCATGGTAATGGCTGGAGCGGAATAGGTGAAATGGTATCCCAGGTGTTTGATACAATTCCATTTGCTCCGTTCCAGCCATTATTATGAGCCGTTCTCCCCTCGGCAGCCTATTCTGCCTCAGACCAGTCCTGTGACACTTGTGGGGGTTGTAGAGCAAAACGGAGAACACCATGGTGTTCGTGAGAGTACCATCTTTCCATAGCCCATACCATTTGGACGCTACAGACGTTTTCATGAGAAGATCGATTTTTGGGGAGGTCTCCAGGTCTAATAAACAGCACGGTAGCTCTACCACATATATGTCAGAGTCAAGGCCCGCGGGCCACATCCGGCCCGCGAGAAGGTTTTTTACGGCCCCTGGGATGATCTTGATTTATTATTAGAACCGGCCCGCAGACCGCAGCAAGCCGGCAGCCCGCAGATCTTTTACACGCACCAATACTACATTTCCCACAATGCAACGGTGACGCACCGAGCAGTAGGCTGCTGTGTAAATGAGATGGAGCTGCCTTGGGAAAAACTCGTGGGTTTGACAACCGACGGAGCACCTGCGATGTGTGGACACAGGAGCGGACTGGTGGCGAAGATACGGGAAAAGATGCAAGAGGAAAACGCGACAGGTGAGCTGACAGCTTATCATTGTATCATACACCAGGAAGCGTTGTGCGGTAAAGCCTTGAAAATGGAGCATGTAATGAGCATCATCACGCGCACAGTTAACTTTATCAGAGCCAAAGGTTTGAATCACCGCCAGTTCAAGGCATTTCTGACGGAGTTAGAAACGGAGCATGGTGATTTGCCTTATCACACAGAGGTGCGATGGCTAAGCCAGGGAAAGGTGCTTCAAAGATGTTTCGAGCTTCGTGAGGAGATTTGTCTGTTCTTGGACAGCAAAGGGAAAGACACAACACAACTCCGAGACGAAATGTTTCTGTGTGAAATGGCTTTTCTGTGTGACATTACGAGTCATCTGAATGCAATGAACTTGCAGCTGCAGGGTCGGGATCATGTCATCTCTGATATGTACAGTACAGTGAAGGCATTTAAAACCAAACTGACTCTGTGGGAGACGCAGATGCGGAAAGAAAATTTGAGCCACTTTCCCAGCTGCCAGACCATGAAAGAGAAGCTCTCTACCAGTGCGTTCCCGAGCGCACAGTTGGCTGATAAAATAGGTATGCTTGCCGCTGACTTTCGACGCCGATTTGCTGACTTTGAAGCACAAAAAAGCAGGTTGGAACTGCTCGGTAACCCATTTGCTGTTGACGTGGAAAGCTCACCACCAAACCTCCAAATGGAGTTGATTGACCTCCAATGCAATGATGCACTGAGGGCAAAATATGCGGCAGTGGGTGCTGCGGAGTTCGCCCGTTTCCTCCCCGACACAATGCCCCAGCTGCGCATCCAGGCTGCTCAAACGTTGTCTATGTTTGGCAGCACATACCTGTGTGAACAACTGTTTTCTTTGATGAACCTGAACAAAACATCACACAGAAGTCGACTTACTGCTGAACACCTCCACTCAATTCTGAGGATTTCCTCAGCTCAGAGCCTTACCCCGAACATTGATGAACTTGTGGAAAAGATGGGACACCACCAAGTATCACCCTCAACCTCAAACAAGTGAACATTACTGTGCAATCACATATTTAGAGTTTTTACTCAGTTCAAGTTTAAAAGTTAAAGTTTAATATTTGTTTTCACTGCATGTTACTTCTCCTTAAACAAAGTGTTGTTTTTGATTAATAGATTTTTGCACTTTATTTTATTGTATTTCAATCCAATTATATTTTAAAAATATTTCAGTTGAGTGGATGATAGAAAATTGCTATTATTGTTTTTTTCTTTGAAGTAAATTTAGCCCACTTTTGCTAAAATAGAAAATATAGGCTACTGATGGTGCCTTGAATACCGGTTTCTTTCATTTAATGTTCATGTTATGGGGATTTTTATATAAAGGAAATTTGTCTTTTGTGTCTGTTGAAAATTAAAGATTACTGACAGAGCCATAAGAAAATATTGCTTTATTTATCTGATCATATTGGAATATATTTGTTAGGTTTTCAGTAGGTTCAATTAGGTTCACTAGACTATATGCGTCATTTAAAAATGTTTCAATGAACATTCGAACAGTCCGGCCCTCGGCTTGTAGCTAAATTTTTTATTTGGCCCTCCGTCCATTTGACTTTGACACCCCTGCTCTACCACCTTCCACCACAGATACAGAAGGCCGACAAAGGCGGATGCGGTGGACTGAAGAAAAAAAACAGATGGAATTTGATGGGTATTGCTGTATTATGCTAATTACATTTCCCCGGGGTCACGGACATTGGCTCTAGTGGGTTTCAGAACAGCGAGATAGTGCTAAAGTTACATATCGTTAGGGTTTGCATTGGGCCTCCCATCTGGAATGCAGTATCTTTATGGGTAATTCTAAAATCCCTATAGGTCCCGCTCATGTCTACGTTTTTAATACCTCCACAGACATAAACAGTAATAACCTCAGTAACGTTCCTAGTAGAGTAGATGGGATTCCTGTACAACTGTTTGAGTGGTGTTGACTTGTACTTTCACAAAGACCATAAAAGGCTGTATATCCAAGAACTTTTACTAATATGGCACACATTATAATGTGCTGCTGATCGAGGTGGTCTTACAGTAACACGTTAAAAAGAGTACAGTGGCAACTTCACAGACCTGCTCACCAATACATGGGAGGGAGAATGCCTTGTAAAGGAACGTATATTTAACCACAAGCTGACTGCTTCACCTCAGAACAATACAACCTCCTGTCTCACACTGATTTGAATGGTTTACATATTTTTACAACCTAACACGCCCTACAATTTTACGATTCACTAAGAAACAGTCTGGGTTCCCTCCTCTGTATTCAAGACCTCTGAGCAAAGTCCAAAGTCTTCCAGAATGTCCATCATTTCCTATTCAGTCCCGTAGGCCATAAATTGGCAATATTCAAATTATTTCAAAGCGAGCAAAACACTATTGTTGTCCCTGACTGTTAAGAATAAAGCTATCCAAGGCATAATCAACAACAAAAAACGATCAACTTCCCTCAAGGGTTAAGGATATGTAATAATGATGAATGCTGTCAGAGCATCTTAAGAGCCTGCACATTAAAGGTATAAAAAGGCTTTATCGAGTATAGGATTACTAAATCCCAACCTGGCATCCTGAAATGGGAAAGATACTACTTTGTTTATCCCATTATACTTTATGGCCCATTACATCAGTAATAATCATTCAATATTGACAAACATAAAGGTAGCCCCTATGTTGCCTGATATGATATTACTGGGCCATATTCACAAGTATAATGACAACCATTACACTGATTAGCGTAACAAAAAAGTAACAAATAAAAGTTTTATGGTCTATTACTTGACAATTACACGGCCCTTGATTTAAACGGCTCCAAATAATAGGGAAAAGGGTAACGGCAACAGCAACAGCAGTCATATAATTCATGTTCATATACACTAGTAGTCGGGTTGCCAGTTTGACGTAGACATGTTGACAAGTATGTGAAATCCCTTGATCCTGTGACACAAACAGTTATGTGGGCTACACTAACAGTCAAATAAATGTGTATTTCTAACCTAACTGTATACAGCACAAAGCCATATAATAAAGAAATTGGGGGCAAAGATGAATGAGTCGGTTTATTGGTGCCATAATCCTGGTGACATTATGCAAGCAATACAAGTGTTGCATGACTGTGTGGCTGGCTTATGAACCTGATTAAAGACAAATGACTAAAATGGGAGATTCATGTGACTGTCTGTCCAAATGTCATGTAGTGTGCAGTTAATGAATGCACTAATAATCCCAAGACTATAAATACCTCCTTTGGAAAGTGTTGGAAACTTGGAACAATGAACCAATGAGGCTCTGGCCCATTGGTCTGTGCCAGCCAGTTTAACATGGAAAAGCAGGAACTGGAAACGTTTCTAGATATCAGGATAGCGATTACCCACCTCGGACAGGAAGAATACTTTTTCTTTAACGAGCCGGACGCAAAGGATTTACTTCAGACACCCGCCAAGGCCCTCATCCCCATCATTCGCAGGAGAAAGAGACGGAGATATCGGGGACATACTGTAGGTCGTGGTGCCTTGTAAGGATCTGACGGCGAGTGGGTAATCTGCCTTTACCATTGGTCCTATTGGCCAACATACAATCATTGGATAATAAAATAGACGAACTACGATCACGTATATCCTACCAACGGGACATTAAAAACTGTAATATCTTATTTTTAACCGAGTCGTGGCTGAACGACGACATGGATAACATACAGCTGGTGGGCTTTACACTGTATCGGCAAGATAGAACAGCAGCCTCTGGAAAGACAAGGGGTGGCGGTCTGTGTATATTTGTAAACAACAGCTGGTGCACAAAATCTAATAGTAAAGAAGTCTCGAGGTTTAGTGACGATGGCGGAGAGAGCTAAACGTTCAAATGTGTGGTTACGCTTCACCAGAGTAGATGCTGACAATGCTTGTTGCCACAAGTGCAATACGACTTTTGCTTGTAAGGGCGGAAACACAAGCAATCTGTCCAAACATCTATCGAAAGTGCATCATGTACAGGCAGAGAAATGCACAGTTTTCGACTGCCTAGCTCGTGGTTCATCTCTCGTTGCCCGATCTACGTTCTTTTGCAGGAAAATATTGCTTATTTCATTTGTTTTACATTTCCATCATCACAACATTAGAGTCTATAATAGTGATTTGTTCAAAACATTGCTGTTTCTTTTGCTGTAAATAATTGTTTATTTTATTTGTTTTACATTTCAGAAAATAAAGCAATGTTAATTCTGTTCTTAATATTTTTCGATTTTTTGTTTTAACAAAAAATAACAAAAAAGAATCGATAAGAATACTGTTAAAGTACTGGATCGATAAGCAGTATCGGTAAGAGTAGTAATACAATTAAAATCTTAACGATACCCATCCATAGTCGAGAAGAGGGCACGACAAAGCCTATTCCCCCTTAGGAGACTGAAAAGATTTGGCATGGGTCCTCAGATCCTCAAAAAGTTCTACAACAGCATCCTGACTGGTTGCATCACTTCCTGGTATGGCAACTGCTCAGCCTACGACCTCTATACCAGGCAGTGTCAGAGGAAGACCCTAAAAATTGTCAGACTCCAGCCACCCTAGTCATAGACTGTTTGCTCTCTGCTACCACACGGCAAGCGGTACCGGAGATCCAAATCTAGGTCCAAAAGGCTTCTTAACAGCTTCTACCCTCAAGCCGTAAGACTCCTGAACAGCTAATCAAATGGCTACTCAGACTATTTGCATTGCCCCCCTCCCCCATCTTTTACGCTGCTGCTACTCAGAGTTTATTATCTATGCATAGTCACTTTAACTCTACCTACATGTACATATTATCTCAATTACCTCGACTAACATTCAGTTCCTGTTCGGTTAAAATTAAACATTAACCTAAAAACAAATGTGTTAGTATACATTTTCCTTTCTTTGTACTGGGGGTGAATGTGAACCTTTATGGACAACATTTCAAATTGATTAATAGAACATTTATGGAAAATATGGTTTCTGGTCTTTGTCTGTCAAAAATGTGCAGTATCTGACCATAAAACGTACTAAAGGACAGGAAAGCTCAACCAGAGGATCAGAGCCTTTCAAACACAGACACAGGTGGTCTGAATAGTGAATTGTATGACTCAGCCAATGTCAAGCAGCGTCACCATTCACACCAAAGCCTCTAAAAACAGTAGCTTAAACAAATCAATAATAGCAGCTGGCATCAGTGTCATTCCCATTGGCAGCATGCTGAGGCTCTTTGAGCTTCATAAAATGAAACAAGTTTGCTATAGATTTGAAATTTAGACACTTCCTCTAATAGAATGTTTTCTCTTTCCCCTTAACCTTTTTTTGCAGAACAGAACAGAAAAATGAATCGTACATACTGCAAACCTTTCTCATGGGCAAACCATAATTCTTAAAAAGAACATGAGCACATGATAAAGATATTGGGAGCTTTTGCTATTTAACATGTTTTATGTGTCCGGATGTAGGATGGATCCTCCACCATCTAGGTCCAGTCAGGAGCTGTCCAGACAACTCTGTTGCATTGATCACTTTGAAAACAAGCAACATTCTTCACAATATTAAAAATAATACGAATAAATGAAAGATTTCCCCAAGAATCACAATAACATGACAGGAATTCCCGCAGAACTGACCAAAATAAAGAGCTGGCCTATATCAACATTATATTCTACGATTAAAGACAACACTCTGGGATCTTAAGCAAAACAAATTCATAACATATTGCACACGTTGGATTTGTACCATATCACACAAATTGCAAAATACGTAACATATCTCACAAAATGGATGGCGTAGTACTCAAAAAACAGGGACCCACTTTCAAAACTAATGGCTGTGTGCATCGTTAACTTTAACTTTTGATAGTTGTTAAATACAGTGCATTAGGAAAGTATTCAGACCCCTTGACTTTTTCAACATTTTGTTGCGTTACAGACTTATTCAAAAATATATTTTCCTCATCAATGTACACACAATACCTCATAATGGCAAAGCGAAAACAGGTTTATTCGAATTTTTGCAAATGTTTTTCAGAAAAAAAATGAAATACATTATTTTCATAAGTATTCAGACCCTTTGCTATGAGACTCAAAATTGAGCTCAGGTGCATCCTGTTTCCATTGATCATCCTTGAGATGTTACTACAACTTGATTGGAGTCCACCTGTGGTAAATTCAATTGATTGGACATAATATGGAAAAGCACACCTGTCTATATAAGGTCCAACAGTTGACAGTGCATGTCAGAGCAAAAATCAAGCCATGAGATCGAAGGAATTGTCCGTAGAGCTCCGAGGCAAGATTGAGTCAAGGCACAGATCTGGGGAAGGGTACCAAAAACAATTTGTAGCATTGAAGGTCCCCAAGAACACAGTGGCCTCCATCATTTTTAAATGGAAGAAGTTTGGAATCACCAAGACTCTTAATAGAGCTGGAAACGTTTCTAGACGTCTTGCCCAGCCAAACTGAGCAATTGGGAAAGAAGGGCCTTGGTCAGTGAGGTGACCAAGAACCCGATTGTCACTCTGACAGAACTCTAGAGTTCCTCTGTGTTGATGTGAGAATCTTGCAGAAGGACAACCATCTCTGCAGCACTCCACCAATCAGGCTTTTATGGTAGAGTGGCCAGACGGAATCCACTCTTCAGTAAAAGGCACATGACAGCCCGCCTGGAGTTTGCCAAAAGGTACCTAAAGACTCTCAGACCATGAGAAACAAGATTCTCTGGTCTGATGTAACCAAGATTCAACTCTTTGGCCTGAATGCCAAGCGTCACATCTGACGGAAACTTGGCATCATCCATACAGTCAACCATGGTGGTGGCAGCATTGGGGATGTTCTTCAGCGTCAGGGACTGAAAGAGTAGTCAGGATCGAGGCAAAGATGAATGGAGCAAATTACAGAGGGATCCTTGATGAAAACCTGCTCCAGAGTGCTCAGGACCTTAGACTGGAGCGAAGGTTCACCTTCCAACAGAACAACGACCCTAAGCACACAGCCAAGACAACACGTGATTACGCATGAGTGCGTCTCTGAATGTCCTTGAGTGGCCCAGTCAGAGCCCGGACTTGAACATCTCTGGAGAGACCTGACAATATCTGTGCAGCGACGCTCCCCATCCAACCTGACAGAGCTTGAGAGGCAATGCAGAGAAGAATGGGAGAACCTCCCCAAATACAGGTGTGCCAAGCTTGTAGCGTCATACCCAAGAAGAATTGAGGCTGTAATCACTGCCAAAGGTTCTTCAACAAAGTACTGAGTAAAGGGTCTGAATACTTATGTAAATACGATATTTCAGTTTAAAATTTGTATTAATTTGCCAAAAAATCTAGTCCTGTTTTTGCTTTGTCATTATGGGGTATTGTGTGTGGATTGATGAGGAAAATACATTTTTGAATAAGGTTGTAACGTAACAAAATGTTGAAAAAGTCAAGGGGTCTGAATACTTTCCTAATGCACTATAACTGTAAACAACACTAAACTCCACTAAACTCTTGATGGGAACTGAAATTGGACATATGTCATCCTGAATCAGACTAGAGTGGAAATTTGATCTCAAAATAAAGTCCCATAACCTTTGTACAGTAAGCTAGGGTGCATATTTGTGATATTACTGAACTCACAGGGGAGAATGCTGCAGTGTGAAATTCAGTTGAAGAGTCCAGGGAGGACAGAGCTATGTGTATTTATAGCATAGTTCGGAGGTCATGGGGTTGAGGACAGAGTGGCAGGCATCTCATCCTGTGGTAATAAACTAGCATGATTTCTCACTTGCTTTGCATTAAGGGTAAACACAGCTCACAGTTTGCTGTCTGGGTGTCATGGACTTCTATCAAATCTGATGTTGCAAGGCCAAGGAATTCTGCCTGCACTCTACTCTGCTCCACGCCTCCTGTGCAAATTTATACAAACCATCCCACTGAGCAGAGTAGAGAGGAGAAGGTTGTGATGGATTATAGAAAGAAGTACTCTGCCTCTGTCTGCTGTGTATGAAGCCCTGTCTCTTCCATCCGGGGTCTAAGAAAACTTGGGAGACTTGTCCTGGCCAGTCAGGGGGTAGAGTAAATGAATGGTTTGGAGTCTGGACCGGAGACGGAGGGAGGGGGAAATATATATAGTGAGAGAGAGAGAGAGGAAGAGAAAGAGAGAGAGAGACAGAGAGAGTGGGAGAGAGACAGAGAGAGAGACAGAGAGAGAGCGGGAGAGACACAGAGAGAGAGAGAGTGAGCGAGAGAGCAAGAGAGAGACGGGACGATTGAGAGCGAGAGAGAGAGGGGAGAGAGAGATGAGAGAGAGAGAGAGAGAGAGAGAGAGAGAGAGAGAGAGAGAGAGAGAGAGAGAGAGAGAGAGAGAGAGAGAGAGAGAGAGAGAGAGAGAGAGAGAGATGGGAAGTGTCAGTGGTGGGGAGAGAGAGGCAGAGAGAGCGAGAGAGAGAGTGAGAGCAGCTGCTGTTGCTACAGCTTTGTGCCAGACATTTCCTTGAAAACTTCAGCTCATATTTCACCATGCAAAATGTTTTTACACTCGGTGTAGTTAATGCTATTGCAAATATCATTAACTACACTGAGTGTAAAAGAAGGTGTATTAAAACTAATGTATGCCTGGTCTCCTAACAACAAGCTTCTGAAGTATAAAAATATCTGTTAATGCTCTGGTACAACTTTTCATTGAAGGATTGCCAATACTGTTAAATTGCTGATGTTCTACAGTGAGTAAATAATGTGTTTACTTAATGTAAAGCAACTTTCTTCAACTCAAATAAACTGAAGATAGGGGAAAAGATAAGAGCCATTTGTTTGGGTGAATACATCACTGGCTAAGTTTATGTTGCCATTGCTTGACGTCAGTATAAGAGCAGGTGCTGTAGCAACAAAGCTAATTCATAAAGGCAGTGATGTGTATAACAAAATTCAGATAAGGCTCTCCTTAAAGCTCTGCTATCCCTGGGGCATGCTGTCCCGTGGCATGCTATCCCGTGGCATGCTATCCCTGTGGCATGCTATCTCCGTGGCATGCTGTTCCCGTGGCATGCTATCACCGCGGCATGTTATCCCGTGGCATGCTATCTTTGTGGCATGCTGTTCACGTGGAATGCTATCCCCGTTGCATGCTATCCTGTGGCATGCTATCTTCGTGGCATGCTGTTCCCGTGGCATGCTATCCCTGTTGCATGCTATCCCGTGGCATGTTATCCCCGTTGCATGCTGTCCCTGTGGCATGCTATCCCCGTTGCATGCTATCCCTGTGGCATGCTATCCTGTGACATGCTATCCCTGTGGCATGCTATCCCCGTTGCATGCTATCCCGTGACATGCTATCCCTGTGGCATGCTATCCCGTGGCATGCTATACCGTGGAATGCTATCCCGTGTATTTAGCTACAGCTCTAGTGCTCCCATTGGCACATATCTCTCTCTCTCTTATGAATTTCACCATATGTACATTTTCATTCCGTACCAGTGGACAAATTGATCTGGCACATAACATAAGGAACGCTTTAACATTTCAGACAAACCTATAAACTGGAGATTTGTTCAGTCAACTCTCGCTCAAACAGAGCACAATAGATCTCAAGAGAGGAGAGCGAGTCACCCAAGTTTATGCAGAACCAGGCTCTGGGAGTCTATTGGCCAGGCTCTGGGAGTCTATGGGCCAGGCTCTGAGAATCTATGGGCCAGGCTCTGGGAGTCTATGGGCCAGGCTCGTGGAGTCTATGGGCTAGGCTCTGGGAGTCTATGGGCCAGGCTCGTGGAGTCTATGGGCCATTCTCTGGGAGTCTATGGGCCAGGCTCGTGGAGTCTATGGGCCAGGCTCTGAGAGTCTTTGGGCCAGGCTCTGAGAGTCTATGGACCAGTCTCAGGGAGTCTATGGGCAAGGCACTGAGAGTCTATGGGCCAGGCTCGTGGAGTCTATGCAGGGCCAGGCACTGAGAGTCTATGGGCCAGGCTCTGAAAGTCTATGCAGGGCCAGGCTCTGGATGTTTACGCAGGGTTCTGTGAGTCTATTCAGGGCCTGGCTCTTGGGAATACATGCGGAAGTCAAAGAATTTGGTTCCTGAGTGTCTGAGGCTGACAGTTTGTTATCTATCTACTGGGTGTCTGAGGCTGACAGTTTGTTATCTATCTACTGGGTGTCTGAGGCTGACAATTTGTTTTCTATCTACTGGGTGTCTGAGGCTGACAGTTTGTTTGAGGCTGACAAATATGTCCACCATTCCAACCCCAAAAGTCTAGAAGAAATACATTATTTGCAGTAACATGTTATTCGCAGTAACATATTATTTACAGTAATATATTATTTACAGTAACATTTTATTTGCAGTAACATATTATTTACAGTAACATAATATTTACAGTAACATATTATTTGCAGTAACATATTATTTACAGTAACATATTATTTGCATTAACATATTATTTACAGTAACATATTATTTGCAGTAACATGTTATTCGCAGTAACATATTATTTACAGTAACATGTTATTCGCAGTAACATATTATTTACAGTAATATATTATTTACAGGAACATAGTATTTGCAGTAACATATTATTTACAGTTAACATACTATTTACAGTAACATATTATTTGCAGTAACATATTATTTACAGTAACATATTATTTGCAGTAACATATTATTTACAGTAACATATTCTTTTGGAACTCTGAAGGTTAGAAGGTTCTAATGACAAAAACACAAGGAAGTATTACCCTCATTACAGTCTACACCTCCTGCTCACTCAGGTGTACTGTGATGGTTAAGTGACATCATTATATTTATGTGTGATAAGCATTACTTAGAGGTGTCATACAGGACTTGTTTTATGTCAACAAGGGCCCCAATTCATTATTTTCATTCATAACATTTAGAGTGGAACTCAACTCTCTATCATAGCATATCATTTATTTATATGTAAATATAAATATTATGTTAATTCAGTGTGCGTGTGTGTGTGTGTGTGTGTGTGTGTGTGTGTGTGTGTGTGTGTGTGTGTGTGTGTGTGTGTGTGTGTGTGTGTGTGTGTGTGTGTGTGTGTGTGTGTGTGTGTGTGTGTGTGTGTGTGTGTGTGTGTGCCAGCATATCTGTTTTGTGAAAACATCTCTAAAAATAGGATTTTCATAATGAGGACAGTGCCTGTGGTGATCCACTACTTACTTGCTTGTCTGAGTTTTAGAAATCCTCACAAACAAAAAAAAATCTCTCCACCCAGGGCAAATACAAGAGATGGAATCAAAAAAGGAAAGCACTCAGGGATAGTACAGCACTGCCATAATGGAATGGGAAAAAAATCATTGTCTGTTTATTCCTCTATGCCTGATTTTGAAACATTTGTTCCACAATGATGCAAATGATATAACTTAATCAATTACTGAATATGTTTACTGAGGATTAAGAAAAGGGACTGTTACAGTATGCTAGCTGAATAGCTACTTTCCCCTCTTGTGGTTTTCCTACAAAATGTGATTGGGTCTCAGTCAGGACATTCTCTTTTCTCATAAATGACCCACAACTAACAAATTATTTTAAAGCTGTTTTCATAAGCTTTATGGACTAAATGCTTTATGAAAACTAGTTTTATTTTTTAAATGTTTTCCAGTCTCTCAGTAATCTTATGATAATTGTTTCATTCACACAGTCAGTAGAGGCTCAGTTCAGTAATTATAACCAATAGTAGGAACACGTGCAATAAACAATTAATAGCAGCACCTTGTAAATAAGAATTTGTTCTTAATAACTGACTTGCCTAGTTAAATAAAGGTTAAACAATGTTTTTTTTAATTACCCAGCAAATCTGTCTACAGTACTGAGGTTGGACCAACAGGAGAAATGGTGAGAAATCGCAGAGACAGGATCATGTCTAATTGTTCTCTCACTGTTCATTTCTGGGGTCAGCGAAAATGGTCTAGAATTAGCAACCGGGATGAAACAAAGTCTTATATTCAGCTTTCATGTTCTGCTCGTCATACTGATAACGGTGTTCAGGAGCCCTAGAGTAATTGTGGAAGAAATGGCAATGCAGAAAGTCATCAAACAAGTCATTCTTATTACGAACTGAGTATAAGGACAGGAATCCCATGCTGTACTTCCTCTGCCAAATCCATGAACTCATTTCTACAAAGTGAACATGTGGAGTAGTCCTCTACCTATCAAAAATACATTTGATAAAGTTTGATATGTCTACACTGAGTCCTGTAATCGAATAGAGAGAAATCTCGCTTTCTCCTCAGCTCAACTCATGGAACAGGACAGGACGGTGTGAGCCTTGGCTGTGTACGGGCCATGAGACAGACAAAGAGCTTCAGATTATATAGAATTCCTCAGAGAGTTCTGGGACTGGGAGTAAAGTGTACATACGAATAGAGCTATAAGAGAGTTTGTTTTCATGTCTAACCTTCAGCTCCACAGAGTTCTAATGTGATGTGAAAGTGGAGACTATTGACCCTCCAACAAGGCCCTCTCCATTCCGTGCCATTAATCAGGACACATCCTCTCACTAGTATCTACCATGCCCATCGCATGGCACCGCCACCACCTTATTGACTGGCCCCTGGATTGTTGCGTAAGCTCACTTTGACCAGGCAGACAGGCAGTCAGGCAGGCAGACAGGCAGATAGACAGACAGAAAGACAAGCAGTAAGGTAGACAGGCAGACAGATAGACAGACAATCAGACAGACAGATTGACAGACAAACAGACGGGCGGGCGGACAGACGGGAAGCTCACAATGGAGCAGAGATTAACACCCTTCTAGTCGTTCCAGCTAATCATCAGAACACACTCGCCTTGCCTTGACCCCTGGCTCTCAGTCTCAGCTTTATACACCTCTGATCGCTGTCTGTCTCGGAGAATCAGCCAAACAGACATGACCACATGTGATCTATAACCCCAGCATCAACAGAAGCATAGCTGCTGTAGATACTGATTACAATTCATAAACAGTGCCCGTAAGAATTCATAAACAGTGCCCAAAGATTTATTGTGGTTTATCAGAGGTGTACTCTTGTGAAGCTTTTAGGCGTAATACATTTGATTTGATTAGTCAGAGAGTGGAGTTACTGCCCAGTGTAGCATATGACTGTCAGTCAACGGAAATACTGACTGAAAGCGAAGGATGATATAGGACTGCATTACAGATAAATGCGGAACTAAACATAACAGGGTGTATGGAAACAGTTGAATGATAATCAGGATGTTATCAGAGCCAGGTGAAGAGAGGCATGTCTGGAGAACCTTTGATCAAGGTACATTGGTTAACCTTGATTGCTCTAGCAAATAGTCTGCATGGCTAGCGTATGTAATGTGTCAGTGTACATAGTTAAATAAAGGTTAAATAATAAATAAATGAAAACGAGTCAATGTAAGTGTCAGATGTAATGTTACTGCAGTGTTCATATAAAGACATAAAAAAGCACACTAATAACAATGAGTTATTACATAGTACTGTAGGCAACATGTGGACAAAATGTGTGTAGTTAAATTAAGAGGGTTTTGCTACTTTGAAACGATCTAAAATGTGACTATTCTAATGATTGACTTTAAGTAGCTATAGGCATGCAGTGGTGTTTCATCTTTTTCAATATAGATAGTTTCCAATACTCCTTGTATACATTTGGTCTGAGTTTTTAATAACTATGATACAGTGATGGTCATATGTAACAGCAGTCCATAATCCATAACCCATCCATATTTGTGCTATCTACACTAAAACGCCTTATGACAGTGCTGGGGGCCATCTCCAATATACAGTAGCTCTCACAACACATGTATGAAAAGCTGGGTCAATACCACAGCATGATTCCTAAACAAATCAATAAATTGATTTACAACTTTAGAAGAATGGCAATTTCATAATTAGAGTGTAAAAGTTGGGGACAACAGCAAATAGTAGCTGTCCTGTCCTCCTTCCTAGAATTAACTTTCATAATAATGTATATATAGGCATCAATAATACACACTTTATACAATACATATATGACTTAAGCTATTTCCACATAAAGGGGTAACTAATAACGTACAATTATACTCGTACAGTACACTTACCATGTCCTGGTGGAGACGCCAGGTTCCAAAACCATGGTACGACGCTATATCCCCATGAGAGAAATCACATTTTCGAATGGTATCAAAACACAGTTAAGAAGTGAACAGTTTTATTTGTGACTACAATTTCAGAGATGTTCCCTGCTGACATTCACAAAGCGAAAAAGTTGTCCATGTATCCTGAGCGCAGTCGGAAGTATGAGCGCAAATGTGAACGGCTGGACGGTTTGGTACGCGTGGGGCACCTCGCGCTGTTCTGTGGATGTAATGCTTGGAAAGCGAGACCTCGGTATTGCCAGCAAATTGCACCTTCAAGTCCCTCCTCTTTCGCTTGGTCTTTATTGAGGAGGTAAAATCGTCTCGGTTTAAATTTGTTTGATGCAGGTATGGCAGGCTATAAATTGTGGTGAGTGACATTCATGGTAAAATGAATTGCTTGAACATGTGGATTTGCAAGGCAGATTCCCCGAGTAAATTGTTCTGTCATATCACTTTTTTCTGATGATTTTGTATCTCTTAATTTTCAATTAAAATAGGTTAGGCCTACCATTAATCACTGTGATATGGACTGTTGGAAAAGCAACCCTTACATAGGATTTAACTAAGAATATGATATATTCTCAAAATAGAGCAGCCTTTGGCAAGATATTGTTAATATACAGTACCAGTCAAAAGTTTGGACACACCTACTCATTCCAGTGTTTTTCTTAATTCTTACATTGTAGAATAACAGTGAGGACATCAAAACTATGAAATAACACATATGGAATCATGTAGTAACCAAAAAAGTGTTAAAACAAATCAAAATATATGTTATATTTGAGATTCTTCAAAGTAGCCACTATTTGCCTTGATGACAACTTTGCACAATCTTGGCAGTCTCTCAACCAGCTTCATGAGGTAGTCACCTGGAATACATTTCAATTAACAGGTGTGCCTTGTTAAAAGTTAATTTGTAGAATTTCTTTCCTTCTTCATGCATTTGAGCCAATCAGTTGTGTTGTGACAAGATAGGGGTGGTATACAGAAGATAGCCATATTTGGTAAAAGACCAAGTCCGTATTATGGCTCATATAAGCAAAGAGAAACGACAGTCAATCATTATTTTAAGACATGAACGTCCGTTAATCCGGAACATTTCAAGAACTTTAAAAAAATGTTTTAGTGCAGTTGCAAAAACCATCAAGTGCTATGATGGAACTAGCTCTCATGAGGACTGCCACAGGAAAGGAAGACCCAGAGTTACCTCTGCTGCAGATAAGTTCATTAGAGATACCAGCCTCAGAAATTGCAGCCCAAATAAATGCTTTACAGAGTTCAAGTAACAGACACATCTCAACATCAACTGTTCAGAGGAGACTGCATGAATCAGGCCTTCATGGTCAAATTGCTGCAAAGAAACCACTAGTAAAGGACACCAATAATAAGAAGAGACTTACTTGGTCCAAGAAACGCTAGCAATGGACATTAGACTGGTGGAAATCTGTCCTTTGGTCTAATGAGTCGAAATTTGCGATTTTTGATTCCAACCGCCGTGTCTTTGTGAGACACAGATTAGGTGAACGGATGATCTCCGCGTGAAGCATGGAGGAGGAGGTGTGAAGGTGTGGGGGTGTTTTGCTGGTGCCTCTCCTTGTTCGGGCAGTGTTCGGCGGTCGACGTCGACGGTCTTCTAGCCATCGCCGATCCATTTTTCATTTTCGATTAGTTTTGTCTCGATTTCCCACACACCTGGTTCTCATTTCCCCCATTATGTGTTGTGTATTTAACCCTCTGTTCCCCCCATGTCTTTGTGTGGTATTGTTTATTGTAAGTGCACATTTTGTTTGACTGGTGCGCGTCGGGTTATTGTGCCCATAATTTGTATTTCTTATGCCGTTGGTTTTATTATTAAACTGCTCCGGCTATTATCAAGTTCTGCTCTCCTGCGTCTGACTTCCCTGCCACCAGATACGCACTCCTTACAGAGACACTGTCGGTGATTTATTTAGAATTCAAGGCACACTTAACCAGCATGGCTACCACAGCGTTCTGCAGTGATATGCCGTCCCATCTGATTTGCATTGAGTGGGACTATCATTTGATTTCAACAGGACAATGACCCAACACACCTCCAGGCTGTGTAAGGGCTATTTGACCAAGAAGGAGAGCGATGGAGTGCTACATCAGATAACCTGGCCTCCACAATCACCCGACCTGACCGCAGAGTGAAGGAAAAGCAGCCAACAGTGCTCAGCATATGTGGGAACTCCTTCAAGACTGTTGGAAAATCGTTCCTCATGAAGCTGGTTGAAAGAATGCCAAGAGTGTGCAAATCTGTCATCAAGGCAAAGAGTGGCTACTTTGAAGAATCTAAAATACTGTATATCTTGATTTGTTTAACACGTTTTTGGTTGCGATGTGATTCCATATGTGTTATTTCATATTTTTGATGTCTTCATTATTATTCTACAATGTAGAAAGTTGTGAAAATAAAGAAAAACCCTTGAATGTGTAGGTGTGTCCAATCTTTTGACTGGTACTGTAATTTTGTTTCCTTGTTTACACTTCGACTCATCATGACGGAAAAACCTGGCTACCAATAATTCAAAGTAAACATTATTAATTAGTGTTACATTTATGGATCTACATGACAAAATCTTCAGACAATGTGAGATGTCATGCTGTGATCAGTGGAAGCTAAAATGAGTCTTCAACCAGTAGCCTAATTACAGAAGCTTAGTCATTAACTTGAGTAATGTACAACTTAACATACATTTTGGTATTTTGGTATTTTATTAGGATCCCCATTAGCTGTTGCGAAAGCAGCAGCTACTCTTCCTGGGGTCTACACAAAACATGAAACATGACATAATACAGAACATTAATAAACAAGGACAGAACTACATCAATTTAAAAAAAATACATGTAGCCTACATATCAATACATACACACAATCCATCTAGGTCAAATTGCACAAGTAATACAACCATACTCATCTAAGTGAAATAATTACTACTTTAGTAATTGTGAAATCATACACACATCTTCTTGATGTGTTAAAAACATGTTTCTTTATCCTGACTCTTACAATTATCATACAGACACAGTTCCCGATGACCCAGTTAGAGACTATGTAGAATAATGTAAATGATGGAGTGGGCCGTCAGCATGTAAACTGCTATCCTCCTGATGACGTGGCCATTGAGGAGAAACCAGATCACAGGAAGCCAAGTTCTCCCTGCATGTTCTGTTTCAGGATAACACACACATGCTGCGTACCAATGAAATAACACCTGATTCCCTATAGTGTGCGCTACTTTTGACCAGGGTCCACTATATAGGGTGCCATTCCGGACGTACCCACAGAGAGGTAACTATGGAGGCCATCAAGCAGCCACATAGTGTTTTTTGTTCACTGCCTAATCATTTTACATAATCCCTTTGATTTTTCCTCTCTCTCCACTAACAATGTATTGACATGGAGGTGAACTCAGCTGGCAGTCTCAGAGATGAGAGGTCTTGTTTTTGCCTCATAATGTCACGGATCCCTCCGGTACTGCTGCTCATTCTGTTCACCAGTTCCGGAGGTCTACATCAGCGGCTTTCTAGGCTTCACTGAACGGGATTCATTATCATCAACCCCGGACTGTCTTGTCTGCTTACACACACCTGGTTCCCATTTTCCCTGATCAGTATGTTATACATGTGCTCTCTGTTCCCTCTGTCTTTGTCGGTTATTGTTCCCATGTCCGTTGGTGGTGTGAGTACCTATACGTTGGTTCAGCTGTTAAGCTGCATGCTTTATATATTGTGTACTATGGGTATCGTCCCGTGGCATTCAACAAGGTGTACCCATACTCTGTTGTTTTTGTAAACGTGTTTGTTTTGGGTGTATTAAAAACTCCTATTGTGTATTCCTGCACCTGTCTCCAAAAATCCTTTATACCAGAGTGACAAATAACTGCCAATCAGTCTCAGAAGTCAGTCACTGTTCAGATTCCAGCGCAGTACGTTAAAAAAAACACTGCTTTGTTTCTAACATAACATCACCAGTCCCTGTGCAAATTGGAAAGTGCTTCTTACTAAGTAAACAAAACAGGAGGATTGGAACAGTACTGTACTTTTTCCCCCCAGTAGACTGACAGAGGCCTGTATATCCCCCAGTAGACTGACAGAGGCCTAAATATCCCCCAGTAGACTGACAGAAGCCTGTATATCCCCCAGTAGACTGACAGAGGCCTGTATACCCCCCAGTAGACTGACAGAGGCCTGCATATCCCCCAGTAGACTGACAGAAGCCTGTATACCCCCCAGTAGACTGACAGAGGCCTGCATATCCCCCAGTAGACTGACAGAAGCCTGTATATCCCCCAGTAGACTGACAGAAGCCTTTATATCCCCCAGTAGACTGACAGAGGCCTGTATATCCCCCAGTAGACTGACAGAAGCCTGTATATCCCCCAGTAGACTGACAGAGGCCTGTATATCCCCCAGTAGACTGACAGAAGCCTGTATATCCCCCAGTAGACTGACAGAGGCCTGTACCCCCCAGTAGACTGACAGAGGCCTGTATATCCCCAGTAGACTGACAGAGGCCTGTATACCCCCCAGTAGACTGACAGAGGCCTAAATATCCCCCAGTAGACTGACAGAGGCCTGTATACCCCCCAGTAGACTGACATAGGCCTGTATACCCCCCAGTAGACTGATAAAGGCCTCTATATCCCCCAGTAGACTGATAAAGGCCTGTATACCCCCAGTAGACTGACAGAGGCCTAAATATCCCCCAGTAGACTGACAGAGGCCTGTATACCCCCCAGTAGACTGATAAAGGCCTGTATATCCCCCAGTAGACTGATAAAGGCCTGTATACTCCCCAGTAGACTGATAAAGGCCTCTATATCCCCCAGTAGACTGATAAAGGCCTGTAGACCCCCCAGTAGACTGATAAAGGCCTGCATACCCCCCAGTAGACTGACAGAGGCCTAAATATCCCCCAGTAGACTGACAGAGGCCTGTATACCCCCCAGTAGACTGATAAAGGCCTGTATGTCCACCAGAAGACTGACAGAGGCCTGTATACCCACCAGTAGACTGATAAAAGCCTGTATACCCTCCCCCCAGTAGACTGACAGAGGCCTGCGTACAGTCCTACAGTATATGCTAGCTAGAGGATGGAGAGCCTTATCTCCAAGCTCTCTGAGTGGACATACTCCCATGCCTGAAAATGAGGAAAGTTCCCCTGTCTGCAGTCCGAGCCCTGGCAGTGAGGCTGAGGAGAGGGACATTTGCAGGCTGCAGTACAGAACCGGTCCGTCAGGCCCAGAACCACTTCTACAGACCTGGCTGGCTGGAACACACACTTCCCTCCACTCTTTCCAGGCCATCGAGTGGAGCGAGAGTCTCTTTATTATCCACACCTGGCAGACGTGCACTCAATGTGAAAAATATAAGGTAGGCAGCAGTGAGAGTGCCATGTGATTCTTGTTGAACCGTAGGAGAGGTTTCGGCTGAGGATAACCTAGCTGTACTATATTGATATACTGTAGGCTGTAATGCCAACAGAGAACTTAGTGTTTTGTGCTTGTTTTAATTTAGGGCCGTTGTTGGTTAAGTAAGGGTCCAATAAACATCTGGGAGACAGTAGCATTGGTATCTGTCTTCCTCAGAGGTGTGATCAAGAGCTCAACACTCCTATTTGTAGCCTCATTAATAGTTAAGCAAAGGAGGTAACAAATATTTTACATAAACATTACAAAGTCAACCAGAAATATGCCACAACATGAATGTGCTGTTACTCAATGGACCATTAGTAACTGATACCAACTGACACTTTTCTTCCTTCTAATTGATTGTTAGTCCTACTGAATGCACTTAGTGGTGAAAATTAGAGGAATTATCATGACACTTTTTTGGTTGTACCACACTTAGTAATAAATATTATACTCCATCTAGTACTTTGTCAATTTTTAGGCTAAGAGAGTATAGTATAAAATGTTATCCTCTTACATTTTTAAATCATAAACTAATAAGATTGAATGGTATGGTTCAAGGAAGCAGTCAATTCTACTGTGTGTTTTTTATTTTATTTATTCACCTTTATTTAACCAGGTAAGCTAGTTGAGAACAAGTTCTCATTTGCAACTGCGACCTGGCCAAGATAAAGCAAACCAGTTCGACACATACAACAACACAGAGTTACACATGGAATAAACAAACATACAATCAATAATACAGTAGAAAAATCTATATACAGCATGTGCAAATGAGGTAGGATAAGAGAGGTAAGGCAATAAATAGGCCATGGTGGCAAAGTTATTACAATATAGTAATTAAACACTGGAATGGTAGGATGTGCAGAAGATGAATGTGCAAGTTGACCTAAGTTGACCTATGTAAACCTAAGGAAAGGAGACTTGTGAGGAGACTTTCTCCTTCCTCTTTGTAATGTAATAGAATCCAACAGAGGAGGATGAGAATGTGCATCGCCACATTCAGAGGAGTACAGTAATCAGGTCCTATTCTATCACAGCCAAATCAAATGCAACACGTGAATTATGCAACAATGCATTTACATAGAGAGGCAGTTTTAGCAGCTGGGCAGCAAACATTTAGCTGTACCAAATGGAAAGCCTCACTTTTTGCTTCTGTCAAATTGTGATTACTTTTCAGATATGTGACTGCATGGATTCCACATTTCGGCAACAATTAGGCCCAACCAAAAAACAACAGATCAGATTCTGAAAACTAGAAAGGCACCTGACATCTATACTTCTCTGAACATTGATTGGCACATAAAACATGTCTATAAACATCATTATAGTATTTTTTAAAACAAAACAACCTTGTTAATTCTAGCAGTCTGTTTAGGCTTATCTAACTAGGGCTAGAAGACATATGCGGTAGACATACTGTGGAAGTGGTATCGTATTAACTGTTATTATGACTTTCGATTTGTGTGCTGGAAGACGAGACAGTTAGCTTTGATTGTCTGTTCTGAGGCCCACCTGCTCTCTCTCTCCCTCTCTCTGTCTGGCATGATGGCCATGGTGCTGCACCCCTCATACTACGCCAACTCAACTCAACACGTTAAAACTAACAGAAAAACATCAGTACAGTGACAAAAACGAATAGTTTACTTTAGATCAAAGTAAATATAATTGCAAAAAAGGTTCACTTTAGAGTGGCCCATATACAATTTGGAAGCATGCTCCTTCCTCAACAATCCTAGGACCTAGTAAGAAACTCTTCACCCAACTATGCCCCCCAGCTAAATAAAACCCTAACAACGTAGAAAACTTCCCACCTATGTGTCCCTGGTTTCTGCTTCCTCACTCTGCTGTGGCACAGAGTGAAGATTGAACCAGCAGCATATCCCTGACTATTAGAATCATTTCCCTGACTATTAGAATCATTTCCCTGACTATTAGAATCATTTCCCTGACTATTAGAATCATTTCCCTGACTATTAGAATCATTTCCCTGACTATTTCTACAGCAATATTAAATGAATCAACATCAAGGGAGAGTGGAACATTCATTTTACCGGTTCTTTGTCTCGTGTGACTAAATTCAGTTTACATTTTAAACCAAGAGACACTAAGAAGACAGAAAAGAACAGAGTGAAGGCAGTTTTTCCAGCTGATGAAGAGGGAAGATTTATATTCAACCACAGCAGTGACTAAAATACCTGACATTAAAGTGGAACTGACAGCGTTTTAGCAACATGAAATCTTATCAAAATCTGTTCATATACACCGCCAGGAAGAATATGACACTTATTTAAACATTTTCTGACAAGCGAGCACTTAGATATGGTCATTTTCACATTTTCATAAATTCTTGTTTGGGAAATACAGTGGGGAGAACAAGTATTTGATACACTGCCGATTTTGCAGGTTTTCCTACTTACAAAGCATGTAGAGGTCTGTAATTTTTATCATAGGTACACTTCAACTGTGAGAGACGGAATCTAAAACAAAAATCCAGAAAATCACATTGTATGATTTTTAAATAATTAATTTGCATTTTATTGCATGACATAAGTATTTGATCACCTACCAACCAGTAAGAATTCCGGCTCTCACAGACCTGTTAGTTTTTCTTTAAGAAGCCCTCCTGTTCTCCACTCATTACCTGTATTAACTGCACCTGTTTGAACTCGTTACCTGTATAAAAGACACCTGTCCACACACAATCAAACAGATTCCAACCTCTCCACAATGGCCAAGACCAGAGAGCTGTGTAAGGACATCAGGGATAAAATTGTAGACCTGCACAAGGCTGGGATGGGCTACGGGACAATAGGCAAGCAGCTTGGTGAGAAGGAAACAACTGTTGGCGCAATTATTAGAAAATGGAAGAAGTTCAAGATGACGGTCAATCACCCTCGGTCTGGGGCTCCATGCAAGATTTCACCTCGTGGGGCATCAATGATCATGAGGAAGGTGAGGGATCAGCCCAGAACTACACGGCAGGACCTGGTCAATGACCTGAAGAGAGCTGGGACCACAGTCTCAAAGAAAACCATTAGTAACACACTACGCCGTCATGGATTAAAATCCTGCAGCGCACGCAAGGTCCCCCTGCTTAAGCCAGTGCATGTCCAGGCCTGTCTGAAGTTTGCCAATGACCATCTGGATGATCCAGAGGAGGAATGGGAGAAGGTCATGTGGTCTGATGAGACAAAAATAGAGCTTTTTGGTCTAACTCCACTCGCCGTGTTTGGAGGAAGAAGAAGTATGAGTACAACCCCAAGAACACCATCCCAACCGTGAAGCATGGAGGTGGAAACATCATTCTTTGGGGATGCTTTTCTGCAAAGGGGACAGGACGACTGCACCGTATTGAGGGGAGGATGGATGGGGCCATGTATCGCGAGATCTTGGCCAACAACCTCCTTCCCTCAGTAAGAGCATTGAAGATGGGTCGTGGCTGGGTCTTCCAGCATGACAACGACACAAAGCACACAGCCATGGCAACTAAGGAGTGGCTCCGTAAGAAGCATCTCAAGGTCCTGGAGTGGCCTAGCCAGTCTCCAGACCTGAACCCAATAGAAAATCTTTGGAGGGAGCTGAAAGTCCGTATTGCCCAGCGACAGCCCCGAAACCTGAAGGATCTGGAGAAGATCTGTAGGGAGGAGTGGGCCAAAATCCCTGCTGCAGTGTGTGCAAACCTAGTCAAGAACTACAGGAAACGTATGATCTCTGTAATTGCAAACAAAGGTTTCTGTACCAAATATTAAGTTCTGCTTTTCTGATGTATCAAATACTTATGTCATGCAATAAAATGCAAATTAATTACTTAAAAATCATACAATGTGATTTTATGGATTTTTGTTTTAGATTCCGTCTCTCATAGTTGAAGTGTACCTATGATAAAAATTACAGACCTCTACATGCTTTGTAAGTAGGAAAACCTGCAAAATCGGCAGTGTATCAAATACTTGTTCTCCCCACTGTACGTATACTAAGGCATTTGTGAAAATTCTATAGCAATATAGATTGGGAAATTGGCCATGCATTTGGAAAATTAATAGACACTGCAGTAAATAAAACCGAATAAAAACATATTTTCTTGTCCAAGACTGGAGTCTACGCCGACCGGTGCACTATAGCCAATCAGAGCTACATTAGGCCTTTATACAAACAAGCCATTTGCCACACGGGCCTGCAATCATTCAATTTGAACTGGACTGTGTGTTTACAGGCAGTTGCAACAGCGCAACTTTAGATCATTAGAACGCATTCCCCAAAAGCCACAAAATACACCTAAATGGATATCTGAAAATATGTAAATACCACGGGAGTCCTCTTACATTTGGGAACTGTACAGTCCTATTGATCAAACAACCGTGCTTCTACAGTACCTCTGCATTGCTTGCTGTTTGGGGTTTTAGGCTGGGTTTCTGTACACCACTTTGGGAAATCTGCTGATGTAAAAAGTGCTTTATAAATAAATGTGATTGATTTGATTGAACCATGAAAGGTAGGTGCTCTCTCCCTCAGTTATGCACATAAACAACAACAAGATCAACAACTAATGCTAGCCAGAGCAAGATGAGCTAAAATCGAACTAGGAACAGTAGATACACAAGATCAACAACTAACGCTAGCCAGAGCAAGATGAGCTAAAATCGAACTAGGAACAGAAGATACACAAGATCAACAACTAATGCTAGCCAGAGCAAGATGAGCTAAAATCGAACTAGGAACAGAAGATACACAAGATCAACAACTAACGCTAGCCAGAGCAAGATGAGCTAAAATCGAACTAGGAACAGAAGATACACAAGATCAACAACTAACGCTAGCCAGAGCAAGATGAGCTAAAATCTAAAGACGGAACATTAGATACACAAGATCAACAACTAACGCTAGCCAGAGCAAGATGAGCTAAAATCGAACTAGGAACAGAAGATACACAAGATCAACAACTAACGCTAGCCAGAGCAAGATGAGCTAAAATCGAACTAGGAACAGAAGATACACAAGATCAACAACTAATGCTAGCCAGAGCAAGATGAGCTAAAATCGAACTAGGAACAGAAGATACACAAGATCAACAACTAACGCTAGCCAGAGCAAGATGAGCTAAAATCGAACTAGGAACAGAAGATACACAAGATCAACAACTAACGCTAGCCAGAGCAAGATGAGCTAAAATCTAAAGACGGAACATTAGATACACAAGATCAACAACTAACGCTAGCCAGAGCAAGATGAGCTAAAATCGAACTAGGAACAGAAGATACACAAGATCAACAACTAACGCTAGCCAGAGCAAGATGAGCTAAAATCTAAAGACGGAACATTAGATACACAAGATCAACAACTAATGCTAGCCAGAGCAAGATGAGCTAAAATCGAACTAGGAACAGAAGATACACAAGATCAACAACTAATGCTAGCCAGAGCAAGATGAGCTAAAATCGAACTAGGAACAGAAGATACACAAGATCAACAACTAACGCTAGCCAGAGCAAGATGAGCTAAAATCGAACTAGGAACAGAAGATACACAAGATCAACAACTAACGCTAGCCAGAGCAAGATGAGCTAAAATCGAACTAGGAACAGAAGATACACAAGATCAACAACTAATGCTAGCCAGAGCAAGATGAGCTAAAATCGAACTAGGAACAGAAGATACACAAGATCAACAACTAACGCTAGCCAGAGCAAGATGAGCTAAAATCGAACTAGGAACAGAAGATACACAAGATCAACAACTAACGCTAGCCAGAGCAAGATGAGCTAAAATCTAAAGACGGAACATTAGATACACAAGATCAACAACTAATGCTAGCCAGAGCAAGATGAGCTAAAATCGAACTAGGAACAGAAGATACACAAGATCAACAACTAACGCTAGCCAGAGCAAGATGAGCTAAAATCTAAAGACGGAACATTAGATACACAAGATCAACAACTAATGCTAGCAAGAGCAAGATGAGCTAAAATCTAAAGACGGAACATTAGATACACAAGATCAACAACTAACGCTAGCCAGAGCAAGATGAGCTAAAATCGAACTAGGAACAGAAGATACACAAGATCAACAACTAACGCTAGCCAGAGCAAGATGAGCTAAAATCTAAAGACGGAACATTAGATACACAAGATCAACAACTAATGCTAGCCAGAGCAAGATGAGCTAAAATCGAACTAGGAACAGAAGATACACAAGATCAACAACTAACGCTAGCCAGAGCAAGATGAGCTAAAATCTAAAGACGGAACATTAGATACACAAGATCAACAACTAATGCTAGCAAGAGCAAGATGAGCTAAAATCTAACGAAGGAACATTAGATACACAAGATCAACAACTAATGCTAGCCAGAGCAAGATGAGCTAAAATCTAACGAAGGAACATTAGATACACAAGATCAACAACTAATGCTAGCCAGAGCAAGATGAGCTAAAATCTAAAGAAGGAACATTAGATAAACCCTCTCAAACTGTTTCAGCTAGTTGGCCATAAAAATTACAATGATAATGATGGGCAATTGTAGCCTACTCGTCTTTCTGCAGCTTGCCTGCCGATACATGCTTGTCCCAATCAAGCACCCTAAAGTTGGCTAGCTTGCTATCTAGCTCCTTCCAGAAACAAATGAGAGAACACCTCACTCTGACCATTTTACTTGCCGTAGCAGAGCTGGTTAGGCTGTTTACATGTTATCTAGAGTGTTCGTGACAAACTATTGCTTATTTTTGCCTATGTTTACTGACACTTGTCTTATTCAGCAGGTGCATTCGTAAATTAATCAGTTATTCTATGTTCTGGCACACTCAGATGAGAGTGCTCTGAAATCGGAGTAGATAGTCAGATGGAATTTGCGAACACAAGAGATATGCTAACTAGATAACAGTTGTTCAAGTTCTTGCTAGCTAACCAAATGACACCTGCATCTCTAGCTGTGTATAGCCACCAAAAAACAAAATGAGGGGAAAATGTCAGTCACTCACCCACTTCTCCAATGACATGACATGACATCGTTAGGCTCCGTGTTTTTAGCTTGCTAAATAAATAGCTATATACATAGATACAGTAGCCTATTAGCCACGTTATGACTGACTTTTGATCGTTGCCCTTGCTAGTTTGATTGTATTGACATTCCCAGCCTTAGTTACATTCGTCCATTTTTGTCCAAAATATTGAGCAATTGAAACTGAAACAGTGCATCCCGAATGAAGGCAGCAAACAATATACCAGGCCAGCTGTGATTTACAACCTGATAGCAATATTTTTTGGACTACCAAGAAATGCATTGGTGAGTTATATTAGTCATGCATAGAACTGCATCCATCTATTCTGCCAACAATGCCTTCGTGAACGTCAGGGAATGTTGAGTCATATAGAACCGATTTTAAAAACCTATTGTAAAGTTGGTTCTGTAGCATAAACTGGGAATTTTACATTTCTGACTGATATTATGATTGTCTGTTTCATATCTGCAGTAGTTAAAATGCGGTCAGTTCCACTTTAACATAGCAGGGTGATAAATATGATTATGCACAAAAAAATTGACTGAATAGAATGGATCTATATCTATGGTTAAGCACTCAATGTTCAACATCTGCAGCTGGTGGAGGCTCCCTGGGAAGTAAACCTTGTGTTGTCATATTTGCAATTAAAGCATGTCAGTTAATATTCTGAATAATCCTACCATGAATTACTTAACCAAATACAATATGGCTGATTAGGCCTATACCTGTAATTATTACTGTAGCCTATGATTTCTGAACCTTCATCTATCAGATACACTAGGTCATACCTGTGAAAAAATACTTCCAGTAAGTAATAAAAAAATAACAATAACCTTTTATCATTCTCAAAAAAGCTGGGTTGTCTTATCAGAGTAGATCATGGTGAACGTGCAGGCAGATGGAGGAATTCAGATATGAGGTCATTGTTTTTAGCACTACCTACAGAGTTCTTTAACTACACCACACAACATGGTCCAATGTCCCAGTAAATCAGCACCATCTACTGTTTCATTTTTTTAAATTCCCACTTTCTTGGAGCTAGAATTGGGGTCAGTATACTCTCAAAAAAGAGTAACGGAGAGCAACATACAATACGGCAAACTAAACAAACAAGGAATTTGTGGTAAGTAAATGTGGGACGCCATTTTTATGCACCTTCACCTTTCTTGCTGTATACTGACTCTGTGTAGAACACAATGTCCTGTCTCAATATCCACAGTCCCAGTGCTCGTGTAAGCTTCTCTAAAACCCATTCTGCTGACACATCTAGTCGACGCAAGATGGACACCAGCTAGGATGGATAATTAGCTTTTTAATCTGATTCTCTGTACTGAAATGCAGTAGCGGTGCGTGAGTAGAATCACCGGGGAAGCCATACCAGATAAAAAAGCCATATTGCAACCTATGTGTTGTGATAATTGCGTTGTTTGCTCTATAACCTGTTAGATCATATGCCTTGAAACCGTGATATATAGGCCTAAGGCCGAAACAATAAGAAGACACAGTGGCAGAATAATTTCAACCATACATTTGTTTCATCACAAAACTGGAGAGCAACATCTGTCCGGTGGAGTCCACAAAGCATATTGCATGTAACAAACAGTTACATGACTTACTGCATCGTCAAGCAAGGTCATGTTTCCTACATCTTCGGACTACTACACATCTATTGATTTACAACACTGGACTGTTACCCAAGTCGCAATGAAAACAGGAGCTGCTTCCACTATTCCAGCACCATTTCAACTTCATCATTTCAACATCGTCAAATCACCGAAGCTAAGTCTAATACGGGACAACGTAAAGATACCAAAAACAATTTAGTCCAATCAACGTAAGCTGGATATCATGTGGCTGTCCATGGTTCTGATTTCTGTGTTGTTTGTGTGTGTGTATGTGTATGTGTAAGTAGAAAATACATGTTGACTCACCCTACTTGTAGAGAAACGCCAATGCCATCCTCCTCTCTTTCATGTTGACGAAATCACTCTGTCATACAGTACAAGCTTTCAGTTTTTGTTTTCCAAGGCTACCTGTCTAAAATGCTTGCTCGCTAGCCTAACTTCATGTCGTGGGAAACGTTAGCTAGTTAACATTAGCCTTCTACATCTAGCTACATACTGAACTCCCATCCTCTCAGGCCAGGGGCACAATGTATTAATTTTAGCTCGCTAGCTAGCCACCAGAGGACAACAACACAACAAGATACAACTTCAATTGTTGTACCTGTCAATGGTGTATTGCTCTCGATCTGATGTGACATTTTTTGGTGCACCAGGACCATTCAAAGCTGAGTTCGCTCAGTTAGGCTCAACGCTGATTGGATATTATTGTACTTTTTTCTTTTATCAAGGGAGGCCAAATGCTCGCTGGCTTCCCTTGCATTCATGTTACGGGTGGCAACAATATCATACGCTTTTTGACTAGACAGCTTCAGATAGATGGGCTACACATACAGAAACAGAGGGGCACTGTTTTTCTCGCTCGGATACGTTCTCCAGTGAGATACACTACATTAATAAAAGTATGTGGACACCTACTCGTCAAACATCTCATTCCAATATCATGTGCATTAATATGGAGTTGGTCCCCCCTTTGCTGCTATAACAGCCTCCACTCTTCTCGGAAGGTTTTCCACTAGATGTTGGGACATTGCTGCGGGGACTTGCTTCCATTCAGCTTTTCCACACCAATCTCGACAAACCATTTCTGTATGGACCTCGCTTTGTGCACGGGGGCATTGTCATGCTAAAACAGTAAAGGGCCTTCCCCAAACTTCCGCAAAGTTGGAAGCACAGAATCATTGTCATTGTATGCATTAAGATTTCCCTTCAATGGAACTGAGGGGCCTAGCCCGAACCATGAAAAACAGCCCCATACCATTATTCATCCAAAATGTACAGTTGGCACTATGCATTGGGGCAGGTAGCATTCTCCTGGCATCCGCCAAACCCAGATTAGTCCGTTGGACTGCCAGATGGTGAAGCATGATTCATCACTACAGAGAACTGCTCCAGAGTCCAATGGCAGTGAACTTTACAGCCCTCCAGCTGAATCTTGGCATTGTGCATGGTCATCTTAGGCTTGTGTGCAGCTGCTCAGCCCTGGAAACCCATTTCATGAAGCTCCCGACGAACAGTTCTGCTGACATTGCTTCCAGTGGCAGTTTGGAACTCGGTAGTGAGTGTTGCACCCGAGGACAGGCGATTTTTATGGGCTTCAGCACTCGGCGGTCCAGTTCTGTGAGCTTGTATGGTTTACCACTTCGCGGCTGAGCCATTGTTGCTCCTAGACGTTTTCACTTTACAATAGCAACACTACAGTTGACCGGTACAGCTTTAGCAGAACAGAAATTTGACTAATTGACTTGTTGGAAAGGTGGAATCCTATGACGGTGCCACGTTGAAAGTCACTGAGCTCTTCAGTATGCCATTCTACTACCAATGTTTGTCTATGGAGATTTCATGGCTGTGTGCTCGATTTTATACACCTGTCAGCAATGGGTGTGGCTAAAATAGCCAAATCCGCTCATTTGAAGGGGTGTCCACATACTTTTGGTGACGCAGTGCACATTCAGCCTCTTGGAAAATTATGAAACACATTATTTTATGTTGTTTTTGTTTGGTTTTTGTTCATGGCTTCCCTTGGCACCATCAATACACGTCACTGCTGAAATGACTGAGATTTGAGAAAAACTGGCCTTTCCATTTGCTCCATTTGTTTGTTGATTCGAAAATAGAAACGACTCTTGTATTCTCTGGTAGTTCTGCTAATTGTCATGCAGAACATTCATTATGAAACCATTGTATGAGCATAGTTACTGTATGTCTCCAGCCCCAACTACAGATGAGTCTTCCTACAGTATATTGATCACATCTGCAGGGAGATTGGCTCACTCTAAGTGGTTACTTATTGTAACTGCATTCAAGCGGAGTGCACTGCATTATAAAATCTAGGATGATGAATAAGAGAAGAAGCAATCACATCTCAGTAAGGACAATTGTAGCGTTACTGAATTTACCACAGGTGGACTCCAATCAAGTTGTAGAAACATCTTAAGGATGAGCATTGGAAACAGGATGCACCTTAGCTCAGTTTCGGGGTCATAGCAAAAGGTCTGAATACTTATGTAAATGTGATATTTTAGTTATTTATTTGTAATAAATTAGCAAAAATGTTTTTAAAAAAGTTTTGGGCTTTGTCATTATGGGGTATTGTGTGTAGATTGATGAGGAAAAAATAAACAAAAATACAGCAGTAACTTAGCAAAATGTGGAAAAATACTTTCCGAATGCACTGTAGATGAATGAAGTGAAACTTTATGGCATGACTAACCTTGCAGTAGGGCTAACAGTTAACATAGTGTCATTGTTCAGCCGTGGGTAGTGATAAATAACGATGTGACGCAACAGAATCAGGCGATGCACTGGATCCTAACTGCACCCTCTCAACTTCAATACACTAGACTCACAGTACCAGAGGACTTCATGTGCTTTTAAATAAATTAAATAAAATTGCTGCCACAGAGAAAACATACAAGAAAAGGTAGTGAATAGACACCAGGGTTACAGGAGGGTTCATGAGAACACTTTATATAATAATAGGACAATGTTAGACCACTAGTAAATCAATGCTCTCACTGCTCCTCTGTCTGTCAGACACAATTGATTTAGTGAAGTCACATAACTGTAGTACACTGATTCATCACCTGGAACAACCTGGTGGATGCCTGAATGAAGGACAAAACCAGCTGGCCAATTGGCTATGTGCCTTTGTGTGTCTATAAATTATATTTGACTCCATTTCGATGAAGCAGAGTGAGTGCACCGTTGAGGCTATGTATGCAGCACAAATTCTTGCTGGAGCTGTTATTAATGACCTTGGTAAATATTGAAAAGTCTTCGAATGTTTGAGAATGGATACTTCTGGACTTTGGCAATGTGCTAAGAAGTTTCAGTCTTAGATTGTTCAAGAAAAAAAGGAGTGAGAGAGGATGGAGATTTTTTTTCTCCATTTATTTAAAGGCCCAGTGCTGAAAAAAATGTAGTTTTTACTATTACAGTAGGGTACTTAATTGTTACCCAGAAGTGATTTGATATTGATATAAAAATGGCTGCATTGTGCCTTTAACCAAAACACATTGTACAAGGACACAGCTGAATGTCTAGTCTAGTCATTCACAAATATGAAAAAGAAAGGATGCTTCTTTTGTTGTTGGATAGGAAGTGGTAGTGTTACATAGTGGATTCGCTATGAGATCACTTGTTGAACAGGAAGTGGTAGTGTTACATAGTGGATTCGCTATGAGATCACTTGTTGAACAGGAAGTGGTAGTGTTACATAGTGGATTCGCTATGAGATCACTTGTTGAACAGGAAGTGGTAGTGTTACATAGTGGATTCGCTATGAGATCACTTGTTGAACAGGAAGTGGTAGTGTTACATAGTGGATTCGCTATGAGATCACTTGTTGAACAGGAAGTGGTAGTGTTACATAGTGGATTCTCTATGAGATCACTAATGTGACCTCTCTACCACTCCTGTTCCTGGAGCTAAACAGGTTCCTATTTACACATAATTATTTATTGGAGAATTTTCAGTAAAAGCTAACGTATGCCTCTTGTCTAGCCTGTTCCCATTGTATGAACTATGTCCAGCTCCATAGTATATTCCTCCCATCCCTGTAGGGAGATATGCCCGGGTTGGATATTGAATTGTACTACGGCTCACTGCCACACAGTTAATGGCATAACTAACCCAAAACTGGTTTCGTCAAAGGTTACAAAGTTGCCTTAGGAGATGATTAAACCTCACTACATTTTGAGTCCAAAAATGAATAAAAGAACTAACGGCAAATGTGAACAATTGTCCAATCAATGAAGTGCATTGACCTTTATGCCATAGCCTCTTAATGAGTTTTTCTATTCCACTGTATGCAATCTACTGTATGTTTGTAAAGGAGCAGCATCAATATATTTGTTGTTATACTGTGTTGAGTCTCTAGTGCGGAGCGGGGTTCTCCAGACCAGCTGTAAACAGGCTGACATGCAGGAGTGATCAGGCCTTACCGCCTTCAAACTGCAGGGGAGGAGAGGTATCATGCAGGCAGGGAGGGGGGGAGGGCAGCTCAGACACCAGGCCCAAGCTCCTGCAGCCCAGACTTCAGGCCTAAGCACCTGCAGCTCAGACACCGGGCCCAAGCTCCTGCAGCCCAGACTTCAGGCCTAAGCACCTGCAGCTCAGACACCAGGCCCAAGCTCCTGCAGCTCAGACACCGGGCCCAAGCTCCTGCAGCCCAGACACCAGGTCTAAGCTCCTGCAGCCCAGACCCCAGGCCTAAGCTCCTGCAGCCCAGACCCCAGGCCTAAGCTCCTGCAGCTCAGACACCGGGCCCAAGCTCCTGCAGCCCAGACTTCAGGCCTAAGCACCTGCAGCCCAGACACCAGGCCTAAGCTCCTGCAGCCCAGACACCAGGCCTAAGCACCTGCAGCCCAGACACCAGGCCTAAGCTCCTGCAGCTCAGACACCGGGCCCAAGCTCCTGCAGCCCAGACTTCAGGCCTAAGCACCTGCAGCCCAGACACCAGGCCTAAGCTCCTGCAGCCCAGACACCAGGCCTAAGCACCTGCAGCCCAGACACCAGGCCTAAGCTCCTGCAGCCCAGACTTCAGGCCTAAGCACCTGCAGCCCAGACTTCAGGCCTAAGCTCCTGCATCCCAGACACCAGGCCTAAGCTCCTGCAGCTCAGACTTCAGGCCTAAGCACCTGCAGCCCAGACACCAGGCCTAAGCTCCTGCAGCCCAGACTTCAGGCCTAAGCACCTGCAGCCCAGACTTCAGGCCTAAGCACCTGCAGCCCAGACAACAGGCCCAGTATCCTGTTGACCCACTGCAACCTTGCAGAAAATGAGAAAGGACTAATAGTTACTTAAAACAGGAATTGATCTATTTATTTGTTTTGACAAAGTGTCTATGACGGTGGGAGAAGGGTTTTTAAAGGACTGCGTGCTGCTACTTATGTCAACAGTGTCCGACGATTGATTTCAGCTCAGGCATAAGGAATCAGGTTGTCTGAAAACGACCCAATTTGTCTTCTTCTGATGATAGATACCACTCTGTGCCTCGGCGTGAAGAGAGAGCAGAATACATGACTCCCAGACATACTGTATCAGGCCCAGAGGTGTATTTTCCCTGTTACTCCTTCAGTAATCCACCTGTCAACTCTGTCCACCCACACTTATCCTAATGCTCCGTGCCCTAATGTAGGAAACAGCCCTTAAGGTTGTTTGGAATGTGGATGCTGCTCACTAAAGGGCCAACAAATCTTTCCATTAACTTCAATGTACAAAGGCTCCTTTTCTTACTGTGCCATTACTTTTTTTAAACTCCTCCATGCAATTTTGACCACCACCATTTCAAGTGGATTGGGTTACAAACATTACACGCCTCACTTTTGCTTTTCTTTAGTTTTTCCAGTTTTACAAATATTTTCGTACTTAGAGGCAATCATTTTCTATGAACTGCAGGAGGAAAATATTGGAGTTTGACATGGACCAGAAGTTGACATGCACCTGAGACAGTTGACTGAGTATTGGCAGAAGAGAGTTCCATTCAACTGAATGTATTGTTACAGTATAGTAGTCTTTCAAATCTGGTTTCTCTTGTTACACTGCTGAAGTTATCATTTTCATAAAACATTTTGCTAACTTATTTTCTACCCTTGAATTCTTTGTAAATACCATCTGTGCAGTGTAAGTGGTTGGATAATAAATTTGAAACGTGACATTTATAACTTTTCCATTTCGAGAAAGATGATTGAGAACATTGGTGACTCAGAGCAGAGTTGCTTCCTCATCAATTCTTCCTGATTCTTCCTCCCTCACTTTCCACTTTTATGAGCCTGGCATCAGCACTTTGTAACACATCAAAACAAGTGAATTATACTTTATTTATCAAAAGAGTGCAAATGCTACATTTAAGGGAAATCACAAGTTTTCTGGACACCATGAGGGACCATAGAGACAAATGAGTCAAATAATCACTGCAAACAATGTAAATGTTACCTAGATTTCGCTGTATTGTATTGACATAATGAAGTTAAAATTACTTGTTTTGAGTTAATCCCATGGTTTCAAGCATTTTTTAGGTTAAAGTCAGCAGATATCTAGGTAATATTTATTTTGAATGCAGTGCTGTTATGTATTCAGCCTGTGTTGATTTATTTCAGGGTGACTTCTTTTCCCATATTCAACTCCCTTGCAAATGCATGTCCAGTTTCACCGAGGCATACTAGGTACAGCGCCTTTCTCCAGGGGAAACAGCAACCACAACATAGGTGGGGGTCACAGCTCATCCCCTGAGTACTGGTCACATCTCCACCAGGACTACCATTATACCACAGCCTCTACCGCTGACTGCCTGGCCCAGATGTAAACCATAAAGTATTATATGGGCCCACAAGGCATTTCTATACCTACTTTATTCAGCCAAATGTCACTGATACAGGGTTACTATATGTACATGCCAGTCAGCATCAAATGTCTGCATGTTGTAGTTTAGTCAATGTGAAAAGAGCAAGGTGGAAATGCTTTCTCTCCCCAGAGAACCTGGTATGATGTCAGTCCATTAGTGACTGCCAATGTCAACCACATTCTAGATCTACACTACTATGAAGAGCCATTGGTTATTGGGTTATTCATTATTGCCTGGCTACCCAGACTCCTTGATCTGGTCACGCACACGGACGTTAGTATGGATCTGAGTACCTCCCTGACCATTCAACGAATGTAAACACATGCGGGGCCATCTGATTGGTCCAGAAACCAATGGGTTGGGCCAGAGCCAGAACACAGGTGGGTAAAGCGGCAGTTTGAAAATGTGTCATTGGCTTTGATACTTTGATTGGTTAGCGATGATCCAATCGATAATGACTTTGTTTTGTACAAGGCTCTTTTGCCCCTTCGTCACAACAAACAACTTCAATGATGGCAGTCTCCGACTAAAGTAGGTAGCAAAGGACAGAGCAGCGGAAGAATTTAGTGTGAATTTAGTGTGAGTCGTCAGGCTATATGACAGGAGCATGACAGCAGAAATGTCATAACCAGGGACATTAAAACCTCTTGAATAATAGGGCAACATTTAGATGTTCTCCTAAATAGACATACCCAAACAAAAGTATTGTTCA